>NC_092868.1:35768235-35828726 GCF_032062135.1 Pyxicephalus adspersus | reverse complement strand
AATTTGCACCCCCCCCACCACCACCACCACCATAAATTTGCAATACCCCTTTCTTTACAGATTGCAGCAGAGCACCTTTTTGCTTTTCAATGCATTGTGAGTGCTTGATTAGTGTACATCCTAAGTAGTCTCTTTTGATACAATAAACAAGCATATAAACAGATGTACAAGGTTGGGCAGGCCTGAAATAGCCCTTCAGAAGGTGTAAATAGCATGTATGTATATGGGAGTTACATAGTATACTAAAAAAGAAGGGGACAGAACAGTATGGTGTTGGAGTTACTTTATCCTTTAATTCTTTGATGTAATCTGGTATAAGAATGTCAAGCTCCCAGTGTATAGTTAAGGGCAAGCGTATTTAATCTATAGATCCATATCTTCACTAATTTTTGAAATGAATCAGTAATTATTTTAGTTAAATTTGCATTCATGAAAAAAGAGCCATCATAGCTCTTTAAAATGTTTAACTGTTTTCTCCAAGCATGGTTTCCAGTTAATTACTTGCTAAAAAAATAAAGTTTGCCAGACTATTATTATATTAGCAGCAAGATGTCTCAAGATGGAGGACTGCCAACCATAAGTCCCTAGAAATTGAAGTGGAACTTTTTTATTTACAGAGCCTATTTACCTTTGGACAAAGATTTATGGCAATATTCAATATATTATTATTTATTGAATATTGTTATAAATCCCTCTCTCTAGTTGTTTAAATTTTATATACTGTCCATTAGAGGGTTTGGCAAACTGATATATATGGATGGAGAATTCTGAATTACCCCTACAATGCTCACCTTTGCACATGCCTATCATTAATTCATTACATCTCCAACCAGCATCACCTCCTCTAATACATGTGTTTAAGGCATCTGTGGACCAAACTTTTTGCTAGTCCTCTTTGAATTTAGAATCATTGAGACCATTCTTCCATTTGTAAATGTTAGTATGTGCAGCATGGACTGATAATGTAATAAGACAAAACAAAACAATTGAAATACTGAAGGTTATGGAATTGGGGAGCTATAATAACAAATGCATTCAAAGGTAGTCAGTTTAACGTCAATAATTGTATCTCTAATGAGCACTGAAATTCCATGTTTTTCCATATATCTGTAGAATTTTGTATTAGGTGGTTGGCATTTGTATTGATGTCTGACAACTACAAAAAAAGTTTTCGAAATATACTTTATATATATTTATATAGAAGTTTTGAGATCCCACCATGTGAATTCCTCTGGTTACTAAATACCAGGGGAAACAGTGGGTTTCCCAATACGGGGCAGCAGTGGTAAATACTGTAAAATTAATCAAATATTTAGTGCTGTTCAACACTCTATGATTTTATTAGATAAAAAGGTCTCAATGTTGTGGGTCTTGAATATGACAGGAGACAATTTATTGGTTAAATGTCAATTGGAGAGACGTTATTAGGTTTTTGGTGCTTGGTGTGAAGAGTAATGTTATGCTAATGGCCAGCAATTTTTTTCATGTGGTTCATGTGGTGTATGGTGATATTCGCTTGATGTGTCTGCTATATGTGATTACAGTCCAAAACTAAAACTAGCAGCTGATAAATGAATTTTTTCATCAACTACAACATTTATTTAAGAAATTTTATTTTCTGTCTCTACTTCACCCTAATAAAAATGTCATAATTTGATTTATTAATCCCTTGCCAACAATAAACTATATTTCAAACTTAGCAGCCATGAGATGATATTTTATTCATAGTTGGATGCTGATTTTTTATTAACTCATTGACTTTTTGTATTGATTTGGAGACAAAGTGATGAAATTTCCCAAACAGAGGCTAACTTTACTGCTCTTCTCCTGAATCATCAGTGTAGATTATGTAAAGTCCATGACCTTCCGGCCAATATTATTTTAGCAGCTTTTCAGATTGGGAGTTTCCAAGTAAGTTTGTGGTTCATTTTGCTGATTCTCAGCCAATACTAACATTCTAGTACCTTGTCAGAAGTTGAATGCAACAATGTGAGTAAGTCTGATGATGTTATTACATGAAAAGAGAACTGCTGATATAGTATTTATTTCCATTAGGTTGATGCAACAGCATCTCAATTCTTGAAATTCTGCATGGTGATTATTGTTTCCCAGATGTTTTGAGTATTTATTTTTTTCAGTTTGCTCTCCTTCTGCTCAATAATGCATCATGTGTGCAATATTGCTTTTAAGATCTTTACATTAATGACAGATAAATTTTGAGTCGAATATGCAAAGGTTCTAGTTTATACAGGAAGCAACATTTATAGGGTACCTTTAACATGTGATCATTCCCCGTACACAGTAAAATCTAATACTGCAACTGTGCATATATTTTTAGGTACCTTACTTCATGCCCAGACCACAAGAATGGACCAGATTCGAGAAGGAAACAACAACTAAAAGATGCTCTTTAGTATACAGGGCTTGTGGCTGTACTTTGGCCTAAAAGAACCATAAGACTTATTCTTTTATCCAAACCACATTCATAAGCGGTTATTTATTATTGCTTAATGATCACTGAATTGTGGGCAATGGCCTTGGGGTATGCTTTTCTTTTACTTTTTTAGAAATAAGGTTCTGCATGTCTGATCTGGACCATGGTGATCCTGAACCCAATAATGTGTTTTATTCCCCATTTTAAAACATTACTAAATTTGTGATATTCTATATAGTGACAAGCAACCCCAGATAACCAGGGGATGTCTGAGACAGGATGCACCAGCTATGGTATTTTGCTATTTTAAGGCTGTAAATAGCAGCGGTCCAGGTTTTGTCTGTTTGAGGCATGGGATCCTGGCCAGGGGGTCCTGTTTGAAGAATGGATGTGCACAATCTGTAAGTCTCAGTGGACAGATAATGATAAAGGATACACAGACAGAGGGTTATTTTGGCATGCAAGAAGGTTTGTATTCGTTGTAGGTTAGAATCAGAAAACAAAAGTCCTAAAACAGTAGACAAAGTAAAGGCCATAAACTAGCACTAGACAACTTAGTAAATCGCGTGTGCATGAATGGAGTTTATCGACACGCTTCACCCAAAATGAGCTTCCTCAGAGGTATTAACACACTTGCGAGGTAGGAAAAGCAAATGTTCTGAATTAGGTGGTGAATGTATAAGCTGTTTGGTGGGGGGGGGTAGCCTAGATAAATAATGAAAGGATGTATATTTAGAATATGAAGTTAGCTAGGAGTTTAGTTGTGTTATGAAAAACCTGAGTGAGTGTTTAGAGATGGTAGAGTATGCAAGAAAGTGTAATGTGGCAGGTAGAAAGGGAAAGTACTATATAGGAATGACTTGAATGAGAATTCAGTCTGTAAATGTATACTGCAGTGTTGAAAGAAAAGAATAAAGAAAGAAAACAAAATGGACAGCTTATATTTATGTTGGATTTACCAGTATATAAATATGATGACAGGAAATTTTAATAGTAGTGCAGTGTTGAAAAAAAAGAAAAATCTGCTTACTAAAGTTATTTTTTTGGATTTCGTAAGTTGTTACTACAGTTCATTGTGACTCAGCTCTGTTGTGTCTAATGATAAAATGATCAACAAAAAGGAAGTCTGATAACCCTTTCTAAAAAGGCATAGTATGGATTAAAACAGAACTCTGGCCACTAAAAAAGAAAAGAAACAATGTTGCCCCCTTCCCAGCAGCAGCTAAAACCCAGTCAATCAATAATAAAACTACGTACATATGCTAGATAATTTTCATCCAAGATGAACAATGACCATTTTGAGTGAAAATCTGTCATTTTGAGTGAAAATCTGTCTATCATACTGTATATCACCAAAAAGTTAAATTTTTAAACCATAGTACATCTTCAAAGAAAACTGCATGGTCAAAAGCAACGTTACTTTTGGGAACCGTGCCGCAATCTGCTGAGGAAGAATGAAAAATCTTTCTCCCAAATCAGGGAATCCACCAGAAAAAAAATAAACCGATCATCTCGTGTTGTGTCTTACAATTATGAATGAGGCATCATTATTTCCTTCCACTAACTTGGCTTTGACCTAAAGCATACCTAAACTCAGAATTTTTACTTTACATAAAAGGGTGGACAACCCTTTTATTTAAAGTAAAAATGTTGTTTGTTAGTGTTAAAAAAATTGCAGTGAGCAATGCATGCGCAGTGAGATCGGCAAGTGGAAGAAATCTTCCGACAGACGACCCTCAGAGAGGATCCTGGGCCTTCGCTATGTTGAAGAGTGAGGATACTAATAAAGTTGGCAGTGCCTCCACCCAGGACAGGGTCTCTGTTAGCAGAGGGGCTCCTTCCTGGGACATTAACCAGAATTAATACCAGTAATATAAAACAGCACCTGGAGAACCACTACACCCAGCATACAACATTAACCATTGCAGCTAAATGAACACACAGGTTGGAGTATTTGTAAGCTTTATATCTAAAAAACAGTAATAACAATATTTACAATCCATAAACATAAAGTATACAAATCAAGCATCAAGCGCAGTGTCCTGCGGAGAATTGTGCACAGATATACCCGGGTATATATACAGTTATGATCAGTGTCAGGATGAGTTGCAGAGGCCTCTGGAGTTGATTGTAGCAAAGTTACAGTTACCTATGGGCCATCGGATACCTAACCTATGCTAGATGTAACTAGACAGAGGGTGCAGATCAGCAGGAATAACTGAAAGGGCAGAGCTAATATATATTTGTGTATGTAGCTGATACACTGACAGTAGGGATTTCCCTAAGTGATCTCTGATAACAGATATCACATATACCCCATTAACACAGAGGGTAATAATATAATACTGCAATGCACAGACACAGCAGTCAGTGTGTTCTGGAAAGAATGCAGGCACCTACCCTGACTGAACACATGTTCTCATCTCTATCCCTGTACTTCCTGCATTTCTCTATATCCTGGTGGGGTTTCTAAGGCCACTATCACGGGCAGGAAACACTTCAACAACTTTATTTACCTTTTACAAAGTTACAATTCAGCTAACAGATAGAAAAAGGCAGTCCCCTACACACTCTCCCTTGTGAAATCTTTACGTCCCGGCAAAGATACATAATATTTATAATCAACTTTAGTTCAAAGTAACAGTGTCGTCCTCTATTTCCATTACAATGGCTTGCTGTGAAAGAATAATGCATTAGTAACAATATGTGCCAGGATAAGCAAAGACTGGTAGCATGTTAAGCAAATTAGAGACTGCCCCTACCCAAGCATGGTATAATTGGGGCTGGCTGATGAACCTGGGATGACCCAAAGCATCATACGTTAGAATAGGTTGGGGATGGCTAACTCTCTCCCCCCGCGCACCTTTCTCTGAGGTAATCCCATGTTTTCGGGAACTGAACTAGGACTAATAATCATAGTAACGGATTCACTGGTTGTCAGATGACTGTGTGTCTGACTGGGTGTACCCACTGATGTAGGCACAAACTCTGGACATCTAGGATTCAATTGGTCTCTTGGGGAAGACATGGTGGTTGGGCTAGAACTTTCAGGAACTACAGTCCAATCACTCTCATTGGTATCAGGAAGGTCAGGTGAAACATCCCCCTGAGGCTAAAGCGGTTCACGCTCTGGAGTGTCATTTGCAACATCTTCATCTCTGACTTGGGGAATAGGCAACAGGTGATTCCTATGCCAAGCTTTGACTCTTCCTTCTGGTCCCTTAATTTTATATACTGGAATCCCAGGTAGTTTTTCCACCACTGTAAAAATGTCCTTTCGCCATCCGCCTGTCAGTTTATGCTTTCCAAAGGCTCCAAGATTTCCTAAAAGAACTCGGTCACCTTGGTTCAAAGCAAGGAATCTAACATGAAGATCATATTGTCTTTTGTTTCCCTCATTTACCTTGGCTGCATTCTCTTTAGCTAAACAGTAAGCAGACATGAAGGTATGTTTCAGACGGGCCACATACTGATAATGGCTGTTGTTGCTCACTCCGTCAGTAGAAACCCCTAACAATAGGTCAATAGGTAATCGGGGTTGTCCTCCAAACATCAAAAAGTAGGGAGAAAATCCTATTCTCTCATGTCTTGTACGGTTGTAAGCATGGACCATGGCTTCAACCTTACGGCTCCAGGCACGCTTATCATGAAATTGTACTGTGCCCAACATGTCCAGTAATGTCCTGTTAAATCTTTCAGAAAGAGCATCACCTTCAGGATGGTAAGGTGGGGTTCGGCTCTTATGGATGTTCAGTAGCTGAAGTAACTGCTTATGCAACTTGCTTTCAAAATCTTTCCCTTGATCGGAATGCACCCAATGGGGTAGGCCATAATGGATAAAATACTTTTCCCAGAGTACTTTGGCAACTGTAATTGCCTTTTCATCTTTAGTAGGAAAGGCTTTGGCATATCGAATAAAGTGGTCAGTCACCACCAATACATTATCAGTACTTCTTGAATCATTGTCAATGCAAAGAAAATCTATGCAGACTAAATCTATGGAACCTGAACCGCGTAAATGCCCCATTGGAGCAGCTCTAGTTGGCAGTGCTTTCCTCAGTAAGCATCTAAGGCAGTGTCTGCAAAGACTTGTCACGGTTTCTCTCATCCTGAGCCAGTAGAATCGGTCTTGCACCAAGCCATAAGTCTTTTCAAGACCAAGGTGACCATGATGGTCATGTAGATTTCGGAAGACCATCTTCCGAAAACAATAGAGGAGAACTAGCTGATGTCTTCCAAGACGGTCATGATACAGAATCACACGATAGAGCAGACCCTTGTCTATCTCAAACTTCTCCCAGTCTCCCAGGAGTGGACCACACTCAGTAGGTAATGATACATTCCTGGATCATTGGCACTTACTGCCCGATACAGGGGTCCAATTATAGGATCAGCCTTTTGACTGTTAATCATCATTGATTTGGAAATATAGAACTTTTATTGAATGATCCCAATGCAACAGATTAGGCAAATATATCAGGCACTGCCTCAGGCCCATTTTCTATCGAATCTATGAACCATATCTCAGAGAAAGCGATCTGATCTTCAGCGAGTGCTGCCATAGCACACAAGGCTCCCACACCAGGACTAGGGACTTCCTCCCTTGCTCTGTGTTCTGTGTTAGGAGTTAGACATGGGCGTCTAGATCAAGCATCAGCCCCAATGTTCTTTGGACCTGGTTTATACTTTAGGGTAAACTGATAGTTGGATAAGGCTGCCAACCATCTATGCCCTGTAGCATCAAATTTTGCTGTAGTTAGGACATAGGTCAATGGGGTATTATCTGTGCTCATTTCAAATGTAGCTTCGTACAAATAATCATGTAGCTTATCCACAATGGCCAACTTGAGCGCCAAAAATTCCAACTTGTGTACTGGATAATTACGTTCACCAGGGGTGAGGCTCCTACTAATGTAAGCAATAGACCGTAGTCCAGCTGGATATTCTTGGTGCAACACACCACCCAGTCCTTCAAAGCTAGCATCAACATGAAGCACATAGAGCTTCCTTGCATCAGCGTACACCAATACTGGTGCTTCGGTCAACTTCTTCTTCAGTTAAGTAAAGGCCTCTTCACATGCAGGTGTCCAGCTATCTCCAAAGGGACGTTGATCCACATTTTTTTCTTACCACCACAATGGGAGAGGCATAAGGACTTTTACTGTCTATTTAAATTCACTGGGACTTCATCTGGTGTAAGGTTTGTCTTAGTCAGCATCGTTTGCTGCTACCGCCCGGGGTCTCTCTCAAAAAGGAGTAGCATCTGTAAGTCGAAAAGTGTGTTGAGCACTCTTAGCACAGCCCACATCCATTTCATCTGTAAAGGGAACACTTCTAGCAAATCAGACAGCAGGTCTGTCAATTTCTTGTTCCAGGTCTCTGACAAATTAGGATCATTTAAATCACACTTGAGGGAAGAGGGTGTGTCTCTGACCTCTGACTTGAGCTCTGTACACTTCAACATATGGGTACACTTCAACATATGGGTTCACGCCACATCCTGGTGGACCAATCACAACAGGATGGGGGGAACAATTTCTCACAGTCACAACTGTGGATAACTCTACTCAGGATCTCCAATCCTTTCTCTCAGGGATCACCATCCATCCTTCTTTGGTTGGTATTTTCTCAGGGGTTTGCATGAGGATGTACCTCCCATCCCCAAGCAGTTCAGGGGGAATGCCGGAGGCTACCCTCAAAATTCTTTCTCCCCCTGGTGAAATCTCCACTGGATGTTCACCGATGTGGTACACCACACCATGCTGGTAGCTAATCGAGAGGACATCGCAGAGCTCTTTAAGGTCTGAGGGCATTTCACCTTGACCAGAGGAAACAGCTCTATCTACTTCAAGAAACATCTATAAAGCACCATGTACTGCCTGGCAGTTGGTACCCAATATCACAGGTACTGCACAAGGGTCTCCGGTGTCTGGACAGACCAAGGCCATGTTTTCCATAGAAGTAACACCCCTATCCTGTAAGCTCGGGACAGTCACAATCACCTGTAACCTTCCATCAACAGGATAAGACACAGAGTTCAAGCCCCACAGCTCCATCTGTTCTCTAGATTGAAGGGGTACGCTGCTCAGATATTTTTCATAAAAGGAGCGGTAAATAAGTGTGACTTGAGATCTGGTGTCAAACAAAGCTGGAGTAGTATGCCCAGTAACGGTAACTTCAACAACAGATTTAGCTCCTATGACAGGCCCTCCTAACTTTGGTTTAAATTTTTTCCATAGAATCCACTTCAGAAGGGCATATAGCGGTATGATATACAAGTCAGGACAGAAGTAACTGTAGTCTATTAATAAAGTATCCCCTTCTTTCTGACGTGTCAAATGGTAATCAGCAAATATTTGTTCAAAATGATCAGAAAGTACCTCTATGTAGTCAGCTGCACTTGCACCCTTCTGAGTGTCCCTGTACAAACGGATTAATTCTGCACCTGGGGACCGCAGACTTTCTGTGACATGCTGTCTTTTCCCTTCTTCTAAACAAGTCCACTCCTTCAGGCACTGAAGAGTATGTTCTTTCCATATCTCAAAACTCTCTTTCCCTTGGGGCACAGGCACATTACCAGAGAATATTTTTTTTTCCTATATTGTGCTGCCTGAAGGCCTTGTGCTAACATCTCAGTGAGTTTGGTAAAAGTACAAATTGCATTATCATTGGATAGACTACCATCACTAGCCATGCTGCCAGTATAAGCAGGTGACCCTGGTTCTTCCTTTACATGAACCTGCTGGGGAAGTAAAGAAGGTAAGTACCTTCTCCTAGGTGCAGATTGAGGGCGTCACTGTGCATTGAGTTTCCCTTCTATTGCTGTATCCCACTACCATCTCAGCATTGCCTCCAAATGTAGCCCTGTTATGGGGGGTCATGTAAATGAGTGAGGATACTAATAAAGCTGGCAGTGCCTCCACCCAGGACAGGGTCTCTGTTAGCAGAGGGGCTCCCTTCCTGGGACATTAACCAGAATTAATACAGTAATAAAAAACAGCACCTGAGGAACCACTTCACACAGAGAGCAACAAGGTGCTGTCATGTTACTTTTATTCACCTGTGTTGGGAAGTGAATTAGGCACTTATTGAATATGGCATAGCGCTGATGACACCTTGTCTGTTTATTATTCAGATCCTTGAAAATATTAAGGTCTAAGTAGCTGGTTGTATTGACACAACAAGCCCAGTGCTGTTTCCCTAGCAGCTGTAGGACTTTGTATGTAAAATAAAATAAATCTTTTTAATCTACCTAGGTCTGATAAAATAAATCAGTGTTATATGGCCTTCTCCAAAATGGTATATTCTAAACTTACCAGTACTAGATTACAATCATTCCACTATGATATGTGGACCCCACAGTTTAGTTAAAAGTTTAGAAAGTGAAAACTTTGACCTGATGTCACTAACCTTCTAGAGGGATCCTTATCATACTAAGGATCCTAAATATTGCAAGACACAACTTCAGTTTGCTGGACCACTTTCTGATAAGATTTAGGATGTTCAGTGCTTGAAAGTCTTTTTGGAAGTCAGTTATAAGGTATATATAGTTTTAAACTTTTTTCCTACAAGACTTTTCATTGTAACGTTGATTATAACATTTTGATGTTTAGGGTTTACTAGCATTTATTAAGAGAGAGTCATACTGAGCATCCCAAATCTAATTAGTAGTTGCTCCAGCATTGTGCTAATGTGTTTTCTTATGAAATTGTATATCCTTAGGTCTAGTGACATATTGTGGATTGTAAGTAGACCTATCACCACATTATTAACATTATATAAAAGGGTGGCAATCCTTTTAAAATATTGTAAATATGTCTTTTTTTAATGATTTTTCTTTACATTTTTTAGGAAGGACCCCTCTGCTGTAGCAGTATAGACAGAAGGGGAAACCTGCAGCCTCCTGGGATACTTGCGTCACATATCCCAGGAGGTTGTAGGCTGCTCCTTCTGCGCATGCCCAAGTTCAGGCGTACATCATTAGGGGCTTCCCAATAATGTAAAAAAAGTGCCAATCTCACGCATGCACAGGGAGTTCAGCACTTTAGATTTACACTTTCAGAAAGGCACTCGCGCAGTGCGAGTTCAGGTGACGTGAAAAACCAGGAAGAAAGACGATGGTGGCACTGAAGGAATGGCAAGCACTGGAAAGAACAGGGAAGCCAAGCCTTGTGGGACTCACTGGGCTAAAAATAGAGAATTCTGATTCATTTTTTGAGTTTTCCTTTTTTCCACTGACTGTCCTCCACCCTACTTTATCATGCCAAAGTAATCCCAATGCTGATAAATTAAACCCAGCTGTTGTCATGTAGATGGTGGGTTGGTGGAAGGACCAGACTCCACCCAGAGGAAATAGGCATTATTTATTTTTCACTGTCTGGCTAAGCTCTTTACACAAACCAGAACTCATAACAGAAGTGTGTCCTCTGTTTCTTTGTTCAGAAAAAGTTGACTGGTAAGTTAATTCTTATTGATCAAAATATTGCAGTATTATTTTATTAAGGTCAGATGTAGTTTTTCTATGTTTCATACATAGATTAATTGCTACAGATAGGTTGTTCTCAAAGACTCCATGCACTGATGCATGCAGATGATTAGATAACCAGACATTAAACTTCAACAACCTTTGCCTAATGACTTCTGATTCCAATTGTGTGTATGAATAGGTCATAATGGGTACAAGCACATCAGTAAGGGAAGATGACTGACCTATGTTTTAATAGAATTCACAATAGGGGATTCTCTGTACAACAAAATCTGACATTTTATTTAGAATGGAGTTCTAAGAGTTTTGTATATTACCTATTTAAATACACACTTTGCTCATTTGTTTAAGTGTAGCTTGCATAGAGAAATGTATACATGCGATAAAGTTTTATATACCCTTCTGAACAATTAAAGACAGGTTTCGACTTTGCAACTTTTATAGTTATGAGCAGTGCATTTATTCTGTAAAATAAGCTTGGTACTAACAATTATTGTGATGCTTGTGGTGTTGATTTACATATTTTTTATGTATTTTTTTATTTTCACATTTGAAAGCCCCCTACTATCCCTAGCACCTCACGTCCAGAATTAGTTTACTTGCCTCCAGTAGCTGCCATTTAGTAGAGGTATTTACATGGTTCTTTCATCCATAACAAATATATATAAAAAGTATGGAAAGGTTAATGGTATTCCTTGTCCACTAAATCAACTTTATAGTTTTATATATAGAGAAGGTTAGCCACATAAATTATAATAATACTATAATTCTCTCTCTCTCTGTATTTATGAACATTTGTTGAAACATGTTTTTTTTTACATTCGTGAAGTGTAAGTACCTAAATTTGACTTGACATTAGACTCTTACCTGTACTGGTGTAAATACATTTCTGTTTCACTCATTGAAGCTGTTTTCACATGCCAACACTGTGTGTAAAATAGGGAGGGAGTGAGCAAAGCTTCAAAATAATATGTAGAAAAGCTCTAGCTAGCAGTTCTCTTTTTTTAACAAGTCAGAGTTATACAGTTTCAGGCTATTTTGGCAATGCTGGAAGGTGGAAGCAGGGTCAGCTTAGCCTATTTAGAGGATGACATATTCATATTATTGCATTGTAAGAATTAATGTTATTTGCTTACATGAAATATTGGGGCATTCATTTCGATTGGCATCCAAACACAAGCATGTGCATTGAGGTGCAGTGCACATATTTGGTGTGTTTTTAGTACATTAGGCAACTTGAATGAATGAGCTGCCTTAGTACAACTGTGGTATAAAAGGCCTGATTAATTATAGCTAAGGCTGGAGAGAATACACCTTGTCAGTGAACCTGGGGAATGGATTTCCTAAAAGGCATTTGCTATTTGTTAGCAAATGTTTTCAATCCTGACCCAGATTCATTCCAGGTTTGTCAGATCACCTGGGTTCACTGATGAAAATGTGTCCTTTCCAGCCTTGAAGAGCTTTAATAAACCAGTCCCACTGTGTGTGCACCAATCCAGTTTTTAACCCTTGGCTTCCTTTTCATTATTGCTATTGGTTACTAGGCATGGTCCTGTCCACATTAAGTTCTGAGGGGCAGTGGGAACAGCTGACTTCCCAGGTGGCTCTCAGTGACTGGTAACCCATACCTTTTTTACTGTATTTTAGGAGATAAGTCAGATAAGGATTTCTAATAATGCAGAATTAAAGAAAAATAAAAAAGTAAAGACTCTAACTGCAAGAAGGATGATACTTTTGTAACAAACCTATTCCAAAAATGTAGTGATCAAAGTCACTGCAGGTAATTCCATCCACTACAACAACCAGTCTATTACAATACCAGTCTATGGAGTATTGTTTTTTGGCCTCGTCTTGTTTGACTCATTTTCTAGTGTAGATCCTGACATTGGCTTATTATCCTTTACAGCTTTAGACCTTTGGCTTCCACACTTACCAATCATAGGAGCAGTGGGAACATTGGTTCCTGGCTTCCATTGGCTGGTAACTTTTTTTTAATGTTTTAATTTCTCAGAAAAAAATGATCTGTCAGGGTCCATAGTAAGTTCAATGTATCTGTAGCTATCACTTTGTCTAATTATTTCTCTATTTGTAGCTTTGTTGTAGCGGAAGATGAGTACCTACTTGAAGCCTATAATGTGTTCATATCAAGGTAAGCAAAAAAAAAAATGTGCTAAGCATGCTACTGAATGTCTTGATTACCCACATAATGTGATTCTTCTCAATCCCTACATGTGTCACAGTAAATGTTCTTAAACTTTTTCTATAAGGTAATTTAAAAAACAGTTGTAGCAAATTACAGTTCTATACAGAAACTATTTTGAAGACATTGTTTAACTAAAAAACGCTGCTTATGACTGTGTACACCCTCTTCCCCAAAATGTTACAAATACTATTAATTTCCTGTTATTCTTGGCTGCAATAATGATAGACAATTGTTCATGAGTGTAAAGAGCATGCTATAGTGTATTTGGAGGAACTTGATTCATAAATCAAACACGCAGTGCAAGCTGTTTACTTTGTACTCATAGTAACACCCGGTCATTCGGCCTTTTTTGTAAGGTAGTACTATCGGAAATGTTTGTAAGGGGAAGTAAACATATTTCTTCATGCAAAAGTTTTTCTACTACTGCAAAGCCTTGCTGTTGTAGAGTGTATGCACAGTATGATACCCGAGTCTGGTGGACATTTTTAACCTGCAAATGTTCAATTGGCTTTGGAAACATAGGGCCTGATTTATTAAAGCCCTCCAAGGCTGGAGAGGATACACCATCAGTGAAGCTGGGTGATCCAGCAAACCTGAAATTGGTCTGATCCAGGATTTAAAACATTTGTTAACAAAAAGCAAATGACTTTAAAAAAAATCCAGGTTTGCTGGATCACCCAGGTTCACTGATAAAAGGGTATCCTCTCCAGCCTTGGAGGGCTTTAATAAACCATGCCCTTACAGTCAAATTCCTGTTAGCACAGACAATTTCCCATTTATGTATCTATTATTCCTACAACTTCTATACTATGTTGGTCTTCACATCTAGAATGTCATCGTATAAAGGATCCCTCCACCATTAACATACAAGATCAGCCTAAACTGATTGGCTTAGCAACACATTCTTTTTCTTGGCAATGAAAGGGAAAGAGGAAGGATATAGGAGGAACTGGCAAAACCATGTGGTTCTGCTTTTTTTTTTAATGGAGTAATGAATGGTTAAGGTTTTCTAATCTGTCTAAGGTGCCAGGTTGTAGGGTCAAAAGTTCCTCATAAACATGAGATTATTGCATGATACATCTCAAAAACTCCCAAATGTTAGGACTATTGTATTTCTATATGACATTGTCACTAAATTATTTGATATTTACAGATGAAGTGGATGCCTTTAAGTGGGGATCCAGCGAAAGTGTTCCTTGCAGTTTTAAAAACATCCTAAATCAAACATTGATTCCATACCCGGAAAGGTCCCTTGTTGCATTTCAATCTTTTAGAGATACAGAAGAAACTGATGGTATGCATTACTTTATTGCCAACATGACTTTTTTGTAATTGAATGATATGTATCTTCTTAAGGAGGACCTAAACTGAAATTTATACCTTACCTAAAAGGGTAGGGTAGGTCTGAGACGAAGGAGAATGCCAGGACAACGTGGGACCTGATCTAGGAAACCTCCGGAGGGATTAACGAATATACAAAGGTAAAGGTGAGTTGTTTTTTTTTTAGTTTACTTCCGCTTTCAAGCTTAATTCTTATTAGCACCAATGAGAATAATAAAAATAGACTTAAACATTACAAGAGTGCAAGAAGGTAAGTTTGTTTATTGCAGAAGGAATAGGTCATGTCATTTCTGTACAGAAGAAACAGGGGATGTCTCTTCTGCATTAAAATAAACTAACCTGCCTGTTTGCAACTTTTTATCTAAAATCTCATCACTCCTTGCTCCAATGCCAGTGCAGACATCTTCACCCTGTCCTCCTCCAGATTCCGGATCTTAACCCATCGTGATTGGCCAAGCCAGAAAGATATAGCTGGTACACATGCACATGAGAGTTCCATGATTTCTGGCAACCAGCTATGCCATGTGCATTCATGTGCCATTCAGTGTACATTAAAGAACAGACTGCAAACTGGCAGTTTGCCTGTCTCTTCTGCAAAAAAATAAATTTCTGCTCATTTTTTTTATTATTGAAACATTTTAATATTAAGGTTTAATTTTGCTTTAGTACTCCTTAGGTACCCCTATCTACCTCTCCCTGCAAGAGATCTATCCTTATGCCAGGAGGAGTCATCTAAAGCCTCTTACAATTTCTGTGACTAGTGACCAATCTGTAGCAGGGGTGTATTAGTGCAGGAATGAAAAGTAGATCTCTTACAGTTCATTATCCCACAGTTTTATAGATAAGAGCACAAAGTGCATGGTCGTGCCACCTGCATTCAGCTCATACTCTGCATGGGAATGTGCTACTGACAAGCAGCAAACTGTCTATGTCTGTGTGCAAGTTGTAGCAGTCCTGCTGCTCTGGACCATGTTCTGTAATGTTCACAAATCCAGCCCAGGGTGTGCCTGGAAAGAGCAACTACCCCTAAATCTTGATGCAAGGGTTCTAAAAGACCAAAAGCAATTTTGTGCCCACATTCTTCTCCATCAACCCATGCCCCAGTGAAGTACACACCCAAAAAAGGACCCCTACCCTGCAAACAGAGGGAGACAAAAGGACCTGAGCCTGTAGGGGCTGGCAACCATGAAGTTTTGTAGGTGGTTTAGGTGAGTACAAATTGTATTATTTTAGCCAGCAGTCAGTAAAAGGGGTTAAGAGAAAGTCGACCAGTTGTGACAAGTGAACCCCAAATCAGTTTATTTTCTTGCAAAGCCTTTAATGGGCAGGTTATACCATAATTTAATTATATGATTTTTTTAAAGGTAGCCAACCCATATTCTTCTTGAAGAAGTACAGAGAACTTGCTCTGCACACCAAAGGACTGGCAGTAGCAATCACTTTCAAAGAAAACAATATAAACTACATCCTGAGTGTTAACAGTGATTTCTCTATTACTCTTGAGGTTGGTATATGACCAAAGGTAATTTTATACATTTTAGTTGATATCAGATAGAAATTTTATACTTTTTATAACTTACAGTATTACTTACATATTATCAGTATTACATTCAAAATTTCTGTGCCTCAATAACTTGTTTGTTTTGCAACTGGAGAAAGTTGGATCATTTGAACCCAAGGAATTCATGTTAAAAACGTAAGTTCTTTATACCCTGCAAGCTTTGCTGCTGCAGCCTAAACAACTTATACCTCTTTGTGAACTTTGTGTCACATCCCTATTTTTCTTGGTGCACGGTCTGAACATCAGGAAGTTCATAAAAACTGGAACCTTATGACTCAGATTTTTGGTGGTCCACTATAATTACACAAGTCTAGACTTTTATGACCAATAAATAATCAATATATTGAACAGTGTGGGGCTCTTTCTATATTAAACAGAGAATAAGTACCTATACTAGCTGTAATAACACCGTTAATAGAATGTTACATATTTTCTATGGGGGTTACATTTCTTTATCTTTTACTATATGTAACTGGGTTTTTCTTTTTATTTAAATTGTGTGGTTCCTGCACCCAAACGGTAAATCACTATAGAATGTAGGAGTAGTAGACATAAGGGCCAACTGATCTAACCTGTGGAAGGGAAGCATGGGTCCAACATACCTTGAAGTGTGTGAAGGCCCAAGGCTTATAGTGGTGAATTTTATTAGCAGCAGCTGGATAGTCAATAAAGCAAATGTCAGCGAAAAAGAAGATCAGGCAGCAGAATATTCAAAAAATCTGAAGTCCACAAAGAGATATCCAGCAGCAGAAGGTCAGACTTGAGTAATTTAGAACAGCAAAGTCAAGCATGGATCAGGAGAGCTGAACTCCACAGTAATGAATATTGGAGATCACTAATTGGAGCCGGTCGGCCCTAATTGGTTTTGCAGACACAAGTTCTTATAGCTGTGTACAGCACAATGCATAGACATGCACAAGGAACATTACCAAACACCATGCCACACACACATGGGCAAATAGCCCAACTTGGCACACAAACCTAGATACTCATGCATGTTTATGCAATCCACTAATCCTGGTGACCTGATCCGGTAAATTTGGAGATAGCCAGGTTCTGAAGTTTCTTCAAGCAGCAGGTCCTCTTCTGTAAAATAGAGATTGGCAGTGCGGGAGATGGTAGAGATGCAAATTTATCTTCTTTGTGTTGTTTTAAGGACTAGTAATCTGCAATATTACATTTTTGTTCATGAGTTTAGGTACAATTTAAACAATGCAAGTGTGCAGTTCTTAACTACCGGTAGTTATGCTCAAGTAATTTCTGTGGCAAGGGGTACATCAAAATTTGTTATTTACCATTGTACAGAATATATCTACACAACTGTTTCTAATTACTCACCAGCCACACAAGTAATAGTAATCCTACAAAAAACGCATTTTTTTTGAAGGGAAGAATATGTTTCAGTAATGTAATAACCCCTTTTGTTTTACTTATTTCAGCAACGTGAACTTCCACAGCACATTCCAGAGACGGAAAGTGAGATTATCTTTTATCAAAAAGTATTTCGTCCAGAGCACCCAAATTCATTCCGTTTTGAATCATCAGTAAAACGAAATTATTACCTTGGTTTTAGTTGGGATGACAATGAAAGGAAACTGGTTCTAAAAAGCCCTGAAGATGGTCTCGATGAAACAATTAAGTTCATTTTGGATAATGACTGACAATGTGCCAGCAGTTTTTGGATGAGTTTTATTAACCACAAGCTTTTAAATGGTATTGTAATAATCTAATAGAATCCCTACATAATGTTGTTTAGATTTGGATAGGGAGGTAAAAGTTAGATGTTGTTCTACATGTTTATAACTATGCTAATGGAGACCTTTCCCTTTTCTTCTTGCCCGAGTTACTGGAATGTAAAGTAAATGCACATTTTAGAACATGTTTTCATTGCCATATACTATGTCATCTATTCCATTTACTTCCTACATCAGTGAAAAATATCACCAATGTAAGAAATAGGAAGACCTTTACCAAAATGGTTAAAAAACCTGACTGAGAGTTCAATCCTTCCCTCTTCAAACTTAAAAACAAAATGCTTTAATGGGATTTACACTTTAAAGTTGTTTGATATTGGTTATAGTTTATATGGAAAGTTAGGGCTGGCATTTTGGTATAAAAATATATTTAAAAAATTATATTAGTGAGAGCCAGTTAGTAATAACATTTTTACTGACCTAGTACAGTGTAGTATGTTTCAGAATATTTTTTATTAGTTGTGAATGTAAATCAACATATACAGTACCATCTGGGCTTGGGAAATGAACTTCATGTGAATTTCTGAGGGTTTGGCTTCTACAAAATGTTTATTTATTGGTTTCTGTTACAAAATGCCTTTGTTTTAAATAAACTTTTGATTTAAAAACACTAATGTGTCTTTTTTATTTTATCTGTTTCTTTTCTGCTGAGCTAGGTGATAATTTTTCAGAACTAATTGTAAGGCCCTGGTCCAACACTCATCAGATGGCAGTCCCCCAATCTAACACCGCAGTCTTCACCTTTAGTACCCGCTCAACCTCAGGAGACTAGTTGTGCCTCACAGCACACGGTTGCCCCATGACTTCTGTGTGCAAGGGATGGTGTCTGGGGAAGAGCTTGCAGAGGACCACGAATCCACAGATAATGTAGTACAAGATTCTTATAGAGGCAAATACAGAATATTAAGCCAGAGGTCATGCACAGGTGATCAGTCCACCAGACATGGTATCCAAGGGGAAATAAAAAGCAGAGTTGGGGTCCAGGCAGCATACAATCCACGGGTCAGGAATAGGCAAAGTCAGTAAACCAAACAAAATTATACACCAGCAGCACAAGTCAACCTTTCTTAACGCAACAGGCGTTGGTTACTGGGAGCAGAGAGGCTATAAAGACCCACCAGCCAATGGTAAAGCAGAACTGAGATCAGGAACTACTCTGCTCATTAGTCTTAGCATAGCTCTAAATCCCCTTTCAGCTACACCTAGTCTCAGAGCGGGGGATGCCGAGAGATCATTCACAGCCAAAGGAAAACTGGGGATGCCGCAGACTGCAGAGCAGAGGACTGACAGCTATTTGCCTGATCTTCCCTGCTGTTGCAATCAACACCATTGAAGAGAATTAACAGGACCCTGCGGTGGCCTAGTGCACAGGATCACCGACCAGATAATTGTCTCTTAACACTGATCTTGTACATTAATCATATTTATGTTTTCTACCTGATTGTATGTTATTTGAATAATGTTCACGTATATTCTTTCTGCTAAATGGGCATGAATGATTTTGAAGAACTGTCTGAATTGTTTTAAAAGGACAAGTTAGATTCCCTTCCTTGTGAATCTAATGCAGCAAACATTCATAAAGTCCATACTATTTTACAACAGCTAGTGTTTACAAAGTAATTCTAGTTTGTGCCCTCTGAGAGTTTGTGCCTCTCAGAAGAGAATTTAACCTTCTTCTTTAATGGTTTAATTTTAGATTCTCTTTTTTCCTAATTCATGAACACTATTGGATAAATAGCTTATTAGTATATTTACTCAGTGCTCAGATCTCTAACAGACAAAGATCTGGACAAATATTAAATTCAAAATAATCTATTTCTTCCTTTAATACCTAAGCAATACCTAAAAATGGAAGAATTGAGACCCCCACATCCAGTGACCTGATTTATTTCTCAATATAACTAATATAGCCATAATCAAGGATTAATCGGAATAGTGAATAGGTTCAATCTCTGTTTCACTTAGTTGTGCACCAGGTTCAGAGACATAAATATATCCTTGTATGAATTTTATGAAGAGGTGAAAAATTAATATAATCTCTTGTTTTTGGATATCCTCCAAACATCCACTTTGGTGGAAGTCTGCCATATGATGAGTATAAAAAACTTGTTTTATTTGTTGATGTTTCTAATATTGGCAGAACAATTAAGGTCAAACCCTAATATTATATTATCAAGTGTTCCTTATAATAGGCCTGATGTATTAAAGCTCTCCAAACCTATAGAGGATACGATTTCATCAGTGATCCAGCAAACCTTGAATGGATCTGGTCCAGGATTCAAAACGTTTGCTAGCAAAGGGAAAATTACTTTTAAAAAATCCATTCCAGGTTTGCTGGATCACCAAGCTTCACTGATGAAAGTATATTCTCCCCAGTCTTGGAGAACTTAATTTAATCAGGCAGAATATTTCTTCAAAAGATTTTTGACCCACTACTCTAAATCCGAAACCATGGACACAGATCTCCCATTCATATTCCTTTAGATGGTCCAATACAGCACTTAAATACCTAGGCACTTATAATCCATGACACCTACCCATGATAACTGAACTAAATTTTGCTCCTCTATTCCTAAGAATCTGGATGGATATCCAGAGATGAACCAATGGTCTTATGTCTTGATTTAGTCACATAGGTGACATAAAAATGAATGTTCTCCTGAGACTGTTATACTTGTTTCAAGCACTCTGGGTTACCATACCCAACTCCTTCCTTTAAAATGCAAACTCTATATTGTTGAACTTTGTCTGCGGGGGTGAAAATCCATGGATAAACCTGTAGACCACTTTTCCTGTCCAAAACTCAGGGAGGCATGGGAATGCCAAACCTCTCTCTATATTATGTGGCTGCACACCTCACAAGAGTGGTGGACTGGTGCCTCCACTCTCCATAAAAGCAAAGGGTGGGCCTGGACAGTTAATTAGCAATACTCCACTGCCTGCAATACCACGGCTTCCACATGCACAGATGACATCGCAACAGAAACACCCTATCATAGGTCCAACAACATGAGTCTGTGCTAAATATAAAAAATCCTCCAATCTTTACCGTCACCTTCCCCACTTCTACCTGTGATTGGTAACCCATTTTTTCCTCCAGGGATAGAAGACCCAGGACGTCGTGTTCTGGGAAAACATACCCTAAGTAACCCAGGCTCGACAAATTGTTTACTCCTTGACAATCTTTGAAAGATTGTGTATTGAGGAGGGAGTGGATCACCATATGCTTTCACAACCTGTACAACTGTTACATGCTCCTCCTCAGGGTTCTTTTACCAATCTATTTGAGATCATGGGAACGGGACCCTGACATTTTAGGAATCTCAACACATGCAGTTATTATCATTGGCCCACAAATCCTCAATCAGCAGCAAATTTCAAGAATTAGGATACAAAGTACTAACAAGGTGGTATTAGGTACCTACACACTTACATCAGATTTTCCCTAGTATCTCAGATAGGTGTTGGAGATGTGATACAGATAGGGGAACACGTCTACATATATTCTGGTCATGCCTTAAACTCAGGCCATTTTAGGGTAAGGTTAGAAACATCATGCAGAAGTTCACAGACCTACCAATACTAGATGACCTAGTGTTCTTCCTTCTCCATCTCAATGATAGACCTCAGAAAGCATATCGCAACTCGGTTCTTAAACATATGGTTAGTGCAGCCAGAGCATGCATGCCTCTACTTTGGAGGCAACTAACTCCGGCTAACATTGGACTTTGGTTTCAAAAGATTGACAAGATTATGCTCATGGAAAATCTAACATGCAGCATTCATGGTACAGAGGAGAAGTTCAGCAATACCTGGTTCTACTGGTTACAATACCAAGACTCTACCAACTATAGTGTCTATTTAGCTCAGGTAACATAAGGCGATTTTAGCTGTATGTGCTTTCCTAGATGGTTTAATTAAACTTCTCTCCTTGTTCAATTCCCTTTTTGCTGTCAAACTTTGTTCTATGTTGGTCCACAAATTTAATCTAGTTTATACCTATACCTCCTCTATTCTTCCCTGGCCTTCCCATCCCCATTTACCCACCTCTTCTTTTTAATGTACAGAGACTATTGTTTATAACACTGCTGATCAAAGTTATTCTCGTATTTTCTTTTTCTACACTGACATTATTGTTTACCATTGTTTAAAAATAAATAAAAAATCTTTGAAAAGATAATTGACCTGAAACGGTGATTTACACACTGCTTCTCTTCAACCCTTACTTCTTAGTGTGTCAACTATTTGGAAATTGTTCTTAGATAATGATATTGATATTACCACTCTGGATCTAGCAACAGGTGTGTTGCTACAGAATGCCAATAACATTTTTTATAACCAAGTTTTAAAGGATTATTCCTGAACAAATTAAAACTGCACCTTTTTTCAACTATATTTTTTCTGCTGAAAGGGCATGATGTATAAATGATTTAGAGGAACTGCCTGATTTTTTTGAAAGGGCAAGTAAAATGATCCTCCTTGTGTATCTAGCGTTTATAAAGTTTGTACTATTTTACTACAGCTAGTGTTTACAACATATTTCTAGTATGTGGTCTTCTATTCTGTCTGCCTCTGGTGAATAATCTTAGGAACCCCCTGTGTACAAATGTTCCTAAAATATCATGACTTTGGCAGTGTGCCTCATACATTCACCATGTTCCTTGCTGATTTTGCAGTAGCTTATAGTTACCAGTTGGCCAATTCTGCAAAGGAAATATGAAAATAGAATTTCTTCTGAAGGAAGTAGGAGGTTCAGGAAAAAGTTGGATTTATCTAGGAAGGAGGTTGCAGGTGTGTAAAAGTACTGTATATCTGGTCTCCACATCCAGTCATAATCAAGGAGTAATCAAAACAAGTAATCCTTGTTTCACTTAGTTGTGACTGCAGTTTCTGACACATTAATATATAATCTGTTCCTATATAATTTTTATGAAGAGGTGAAAAAAGTATCTCTTATTTTAGAATTTAATATCCTCCAAATACCCACTAGCTGTCCTTAGAAGTCTGTTTTTAAAAATTGTGTGTGTTGAGAATGACAAACTTGTTTTATCTGCTGATGTATCTAACATGGGTTCTAAACAATAATTCAGGTCACACCCTATGATCATATTATCTTCTGCTATTGAGTCAATTTCCTCTCATAATATTTCTGTAAAAGTTAATTGACCTGAATAGGAGCAAACAAACCTGTGGAAAACACTGTCCACTTTAATCCTTACCTTAATAATATAAATGTCCCTTCCTCATATCTTATCCATAAGGAAATAGTAGTGTGTACTTCCTAATACTTTAGAGTTGCAAAAAATTTCTATACTAACCCCTTGTACATTGATCAAAAATAGAGAAGTAAATAAAAGGGTTTTTTTTTTATAGGCACACGTATATTGTAGTGACAGATAATAGTTGACAACTTGAAATAATAATGACAGTTGTAATGCAATTAGATAAGATATTAGAGTCCCAACCACTTTAGTATTTGCAGGGTTTCTTGAAACTGAAAGCTATACAAATTTTTCCTTTATCAAATGTTAGAGGTCCATAGTCCCCTATAGAGGTACCATATGTTAAGCATTTGTAGAAAAGTATAGGTTTCTCGAATACTTACCTTATGGGCTCTCCCAGGGGGTTGTGAAAACCATACAAAGAACTGACATAAAAGTAAAAGGTATAAGGTCAATTAATTGAAAAACGTTTATGTTTGTAAATCAAATTCAGAAAAATAACATAACAAAATAGATATTCAACAAAACTTTCTGGTTGTAAGGTTATTACATGTAATGTCCAAATTTGTCTATGCTTCATTTTTTAAAAAATGAATCTGATGTAGCTAGGTAATGGAAATGAATGATCAAAAAGTATCTAAAAAGTGCATACACACATACATACCTACATACACATACACACCTATGAGTGTGTAAGAGTAATATTAGTTAGAAAGTGAGAAGGTTTGAATAATTATATGGTATGCTTTGAGTTAAGTAAAATTGATAATATTAAATAGAAGTAAACGAAAAATAGAAAAATACCCTACCTAGATGAGAATGGTTTTAAGATCAGGGGTGTAGTGTCACTATTTTCAGAAGTGGGCGCGCGTGTCCACTCTTTTTATACAAAGAATTCATTGGTGATCCGCGGTTCTGGTCGGTTCAGGAGAAGGACCCTGTTGGGGGGGGGGGGGGGGAGAACCGGTTAGAGCCGTGGACCATGTCTCCTGTATTGAATTGCAGCCTCAGGGAAGTGGGCAGGTTATCTCTCTGAACACAACCCGCCCACTGTACCATTGCAGGCTCAGACCTGCGATGGGAAAGTGGGCAGGTTCTGGTATCATGATGTCACTCAGGGGGAAGTTTCTTCCCGTTTGAGTGACACAGGCAGGGGTGTAGTGGGGCAGGCACATAACGTGCCCCCTCTTCTTTTTTTACAACTACACCCCTGTTTAAGATGTAGACAAATATAGCCTGATATAGGCTTGGCTTCAGCCTCCTTGTGGAAAGGCTTTGAGCATGTGCCAGAAATGTATGAATTGCGCATTTGCAGGGGAGGATTTGATGTGAGAATTTGTTCAGGACTTTTCTCACTGGACTTGGTTTCCCAATTTTCTTGGGAGAGGATGTGTGTGAGATATGAATGATAAGTGAGTGAGTTGGGAAGATGAGATGCAAAAGTGGTATCTACTCAAATTAATATTTAAAGATCCAAGCAAAGTATAAATTGAAAACATATTAAGTAACAATATAGTAACAGTGTAAATCTGAATGTTCCATCTTTGTTACAATGTATAAAGTACATGTAAAATGAATATATTAATTATTACAACGTCGGCCATACCAATAGCGCAATCAAATATCAAAATAAATAAACGCACAGAAGATTACACATTAGTTGAAGCTTGATCATATAACATTTATTACTTTTATTAATTTTTTATTACCCACAAAGAACCCCTAATCTCTTATCTAAAGACACTCCTATTGTACCAACCGACAACAAAACAAAGGAGGGGAGAAGAGAGATTTAGAGGGCCAAGAGGAAGAGATCCGCTAACATTCTGACATATATAGTGGCTTCAGAAAATATTTAGACCTCCTTCACTTTTTTCAGTTTTATTATGTTGCAGCCTGATTCTACAGTCATTTAAATACTTTTCTCCCATTAATTTACACTCAGTACCCCATATTGACATAATAAAAAAAAGAAATTTACACTGGGCCCATTTATGGCCAGTCACAGAGATGTGCCTAAGTCACATCTGTGTTGTCTTCCCTGTGTGCTTTGGATCATTTTCATGATGATACATGAACCTTTGGGCCCAGTCCTGAGCATTGAAAAAAAGGTTTTCATTGAGGATATCTCTGTACTTTGCTACATTTAGCTTTCCCTCAAGCTTGACCAGTATCCCAGTACCTGGTACTGAAAAACAGATCCACAGCATGATGCTGCCACCATGCTTCATTGTTGGTATGTTATTGAGCAGATGAGGAGCTGTGCCTGGTTTCCTCCAGACACAACGATTGGAATTGAGGCCAAACAGTTCAATCTTGGTATTATCAGTTTAAAAGTCCTTTATGTGTTTTTGCAATACTCCAAGTGGGTTTTCATGTGTTTTGCTTGCTTCCAGCCTCCTTGCCATAAAACCCAGATTGGTGGAGGCCTCACAGTTATCCTTTTGGAGCTTGGTCCTATTCCCAAAACACAGGATTTTTAAAGCTCAATCAGAGTGACTATCGGATTCTTGGTTACGCTCTCACCAAGGCCCTTCTCCCTCAAGTTTGGCTGATGACCAGCTCTTAGAATCCTGGTTGTGCCAAACTTCTTCCACTAGAGAATTATGGAGCCCATTGTGCTCTTGGTAACCCTTAGTGCCTCAGACATTTTTTTGTAGCGTTCCCCTAATCTGTTCTTTGCAAAAATCCATTATCTTAGCTCTGCAGGCAGTTCCTTTGACCTCATGGCTTGGTTTTTGCTCTGATAAGACATTTATGAGGTCTTTCTAAAAAGTGCTGTGTGCCTTTCCAAATCATGTCCTATCAATTTAATTTAACACAGATGGACTCCATTTAAGGGGCAGAAACATCTCAACAGCAATCAAGAGAATTGGGAGGAACCTGAGCTAAATTTCTATTTTTACATTTTCATTATCAGGGAACTAAGTGTAGAATATTAACAAAACAGGAATTAAAACGATTGTAACATCCGGCTGCAACATACCAAAACTGAAAAAGTGAAGGAGGTCTAAATACTTTCTGAAGCCGCTGTAATCTACAGCCATATCCTCAGTCCATACTAAAAACCACATGGCTTTAACATACCACATATAGTTGTCTCTTTTTCTTTAGGAGGTCAAAGAAAGAAGTTGTAAACCAGTGTACTGATTCAATTTAAATACTGAAACCAGGAGCTCAGATAGCATGCGTCCATACTTTAGAACTCAAACACCTCTCTCTGTCAAGCTGTTTTGTACTTTTTGAGTTACTAGTTCTTAATTGTTTTATATTCCTTTGTTTGGTTTGATGTCCAAAAAAAAATCAAATCTTTGTTTAAATCTCCTTAGAGGTGAACCTCAAATGATAAATTATATTGTTAGGAAATGCTCATCTGTCCGGTGACTCTGTGCTGTGCGCAATCGCAGTATGAAACACTGTTTATTTTGCCCAGCAATGTCATTTGCAGCAGCCAGGAAAACTAAGATACCAGCAGCCCCTGCCTCCCTTTAGCCATGCAGCCTAATGTATTTTTCGCATACCCAGCACCACTCTGTGAGGCTGTGCACAGCTGAAGGGGATTTCGGAGGTCAAATAGCTCTGACCCTGACTCAGTCCTGCACTGCTAATGGCTGCTCGGGCTTTATAGCCTCTCTGCTCCCAGTCACCAGTGCCTATTGTAGCGTATAGCTGGCCTAATCTGTGCTGAAGTGTGCTTTTGTCTGATATATTGTTGCTGACCTTTGCCTGTTCCTGACAACCCGCTTGAACTCAGCCTGGACCGACCTTTGCCTGTGACCCCGACTCTGCCTGTGCCTTTTCATTTGTACTTCATTTGGTGGACAGATATTCTGTGTATGACATCTGCTCTGTATTCTGGACTTGGCTCTGTTGTATTCTTGGTACTGTTTTATCTGGGGGCTCCTGGCTTGCTGCCAGCCCATTCCCAGACACCATCCTTTGCGCAGTAAGTGCTGGGAGACGTAACCAGTCTCCTGAGGCTGAGCGGGGGCTTGCTATAGGTTAAGACTGCGGTGTTAGATTGGGGGACTGGTATCTGGTGAGGAAAGGTATAGGAGCACCAAATGGGACAAGTAACATTGCAAATAAATGAATTAAAAAAATGTATTCACCAGACTGAGGATCTTTTTTATGTTGCTTAAAGGGCAATATTGAGTTACACAAATCTATTAAATAGAATGAGGGGGTGCCCTAAGTCTAATAATCAATATTGTTTTTTTATAACAGAAGAGAAAGGCAGCAAACATGCACCTTCAACATTCTCACAAACTTTCTAATATGAAGATCCACAGTACTTGCACACTATGAAAAAGCTATTTTACTGACATTAAAACATTAACACACGTGAGAGGGCTATAATATTTTGGTAGCATTTAAAACAGAACTAAACCCTTTAAAAATTTAATTGCAAAAAAGTGATGTCCCTTCTACAATAAAAAAAAAACCTTACCTGGCTGATTGCAATTTTTCCAATACATTCACCTATCCCTATAATGTCACGGGTGCCGCCATCTACTGCTCCGCTTCTAGTTTGCCGATCTTCAGTCATCTTGTTTGGATAGGAAAGGATGATGTAAATCCTGCACATGCGCAAAGGTTTATTCACTACCAGCAGCCACAGTGGAAACTGGGATATGCTGAGCTGTGCATGCGCACATTTGTGCACAGCAAAGTAACAGCTCGCATTATAATAATGTATTAGTAGAAGCCTGCATATTAGGATTCTTCTATAACCCTAAATACAACTGTTCTTGGTTCTCTAAAGCAGGAGGTCCCCAACCCCTGGTCTACGGTCAGCGGCCCAGCGGTGCACCTCCCAGCGGGGTCTCCTTGGGGGGCTTGGGGGGGTACACTTACCAGAGCAGCGAACCATATTACCTGTACGGATCGCAGGCTCAGGGAAGTAGGCAGGTTGTGTCTCTGGACAGGCTCAGACCTGCGATGGGAGAGTGGGCAGGTTCTGGCATCATGACGTCACTCTGGGGGAAGTATTTTCCCCTTTGAGTGGCACCCGGCTCCGCTTACATGTGCGGTCTGTAGCCCATGCATTTTGTGGAGCTCCAAAAAGGTCGGGGACCACTGTTCTAAAGCTACATCGGCAGTTTTAAACCACCATAGTACACTTTTACCTATATCCTTGTAGAACTAAGGGCTTTGGACAATATGTGTGTAAATGAAACATAATACGTTTTAGATGACTACAACCATGTACTTTTTATTATGTTAGTTTAATTACCCAGGCTGTTTAACCTAATTTTCTATAAATAAATGACATTTGAAGAGAATAGAGCATTTATTTTTTTATTGTGTCTGATATGCACATACAGATACATGATAAAGCTGAAAATATGTTGCAGCAACCGGATGAGGTAATAAGTAATTTAGATACACCCACAGGAAAGTGCAATAGTAGTCTCAAGTGACTGTGTAGACATTTTTCAGCCTGCCTACTCAATAAGTAAGCTGTGCATAACTTTCACATTACATATTGCTTTCTTCTTTAGCAGAGTTACTGATATACATCATGTCGCGGAATTATTGTCAGCAGTTTGAGTTATCTGGTAAGTTTTTACGTTATGATATTAGCTTTGTAGTGGTATTGAATAGAACAGCTTTGTTTTCATTGTAGTATGTTTCTTGGATAGAGTTATCTTTACTTGCAAGACACATGATAGTCTTTTTCCTTTGTGTACTATCCACATCAGCTGCAATAAACTTTAACAAACCATAGGCAAGATATTTTTTAGGATATTTGTTAATATGTGTAATCCTGTGTATTTAACTTTTTTAAAGTCATTTTCATCTGATTTTGACAGGCATAATTATTTGTTTTTTTAACAATTGTTATACCGCAAAAAAAAAAAAATCCATGTTTGGCTTAGTGGTTAGCACTCTGGCTTTTGCAGCACTAGGTCACAGGTTTGAATCTGGGCCAGGAAACAGTTTGTAAGTTGTCCCTATGTTTGCACCCTGGTTTTCTCCCACATCCCGAAAAACATGCAGTTAGATATATTGGCTTTCCCTCAAAAACCTGACTTTAGACTGCTAATGACATATGACTATGGTAGGGACATAAGATTGTGAGCTCCTTTGTTGGACAGTTAGTTAAATAACAATGGACTTTGTAAAATGCTGCACAATATGTTGGTGCCATATAAATACAAGTACATAAATAAATATTCAGTATTGTATTACATGATTTCTGTCTTGGCTCAGCTCCTTATTTGTCCTTAGTTAAGTTATAGGTTAAATAGTTAAGGATGCCGTTCCTGCCCTGAATCCATTGTGCTGATGACCCTAAAGACAGTTACAAATGATAATAGTAAAAATGTATTTTTCCTGACATAAATAGATTACTCCCACCATGATCCCCTATATCACTAAGGCTCTTAGGGTGAAATGTATCAGAACAGGAGGATCACAGTGGGGATTTTCTGTATATGTTGGAATACATTTTAGCTATTATTAAGATTGTCAGTGTGGGGCTGGAATTGTTTTCTGAGTTTTAATTAAGGATGGTCAAATTTGTAGAAATTCTGTTCAATTTTTCACCCAAAATATTATTTGGCCCAAAATTCAAGTCAACCTTTGGACCAAATGCAGGAAATGGGCTTTAATAGGTTTAATAAGCCTTTCAGGTAAAATTACACTAAGTTATGTGTAGGTGGGAATAGGCTGGGGAGTTGTATAAACAAATACAATGGAAACAATGAGAGCATTCATGATCTGGTTGAAGGTTAATCATTTACAAAGAATAAAAAGTGTGTTGCCCACTAAAATTAAAACTAGACCCTTTTTATGGGCTTGGGACCTTCTTGGATAGGACATGGGTGGGGCGGGGACATGTGCCCCCACTCCTATCTGTAAAAGGTCCTGTGGAATCTAGCTTGCCGGCTTCTTTCTCCTTTTGGCAAAAACCAGACCTTCATATGTCAAAAACCATCTTTTTTTTTTTTTTTGGGGGGGGGGGACTTTTTATTTCCAAGGATTTTTTAACCCTGTTTAAGAATTGGTAAGAAGTACTGGATATCTCTGTAGTTATTCCCCAAAGTAAAGGGGTGGATATCTAGGGGACCACTTATCTAAAGGGGGCTTCCAGATTCCAAAAAATGTATACACAGACAAACAATCCCCCTTAATCACAGCTAAAAGACATCTATTATACCTGATGAAGGAGGATTGTTTTTTGCACACTCTATAGTCATATCACTAACTGTCCCACAGAGGAGCTAACAATCTGATGTTATTGTCCTAAAACCATCTAAGGCCAATTTTGAATTAAATAATTCAACTGCATGTTTTGGGACGCGGTAGGAAACTGGAGTGCCCAGAGGAATCCCATGCCAACACATTAAAAAACACCTTGCAGATAGTGTCTTGGTCGAGATTCGAAGAGTGCTAGCCTCTGAGCCAACTGTGCTTCACTCCCTAAAGCCTTGTCCTGCATTTTCCTGGGACTTCCTAACCAGCAAATTAAATGTTATCTATTTAGATTTTGACTTTGACTGATTGTACAGAGTGTTAACATTTCTTTAAGAATGTCACACTCATCTCTGGGATCTAAGCAGTTATGACAGTATGGAATTATCTACTGTTGTGGCCCTCGTTACTATATCTTGCATCGTTGTAGTGCAATAACATTTTAATGTGCTATAGTCTAGCCTGGTAAGTATTAAGCAACAAAAATAAAACCACTGAAGGCATTTGTGACTTGTGGTGCAATATCAAGACGCGTCACATTTTATGCAATTCAGACTGACATCATTACTTTCCACTAATTCTGGAATGTGGGTTTTCAGCATCTCACAGTCCCTTAGAAAGTTCATGCAGTAAAAAGTGCAGTAAACGTCAAAAAAATGTTGCCTGGGATGAACAGTTGTGAAAATTTGGCATGTGTACAGGGGTCCCCCGACATCTTTCATCACTCCACCATGAGGAATGATGAATAAATGTTCTTTGGTCCTTCTACTCCTATGGAGTGGAGCACAGTGGGGTGCCACTCACTTGTCCTCCTCCCATTTTCATTTAATAGCATAGTACTGTGTGTATAGAGCTCGCTCTTTCATCTTTCACTGGAAACAATCACAAAGATCATTTCCAGCAACAATTATCTGATGTCTGTATGTGACTTTAGAAACTTCCTCCGCACTTTCTTTTTCAATAATGAATAGGAAGTAAGGGTAAATCTCTTAATTTGAACTGCAAATCATCTAGGGTCTATAACTTTGGTCAGGGGGTAGGTAGGGTATGAATAGAAGAGAAAAGAAGAAAAATACAGTAAGAAAAGTTAGCAGGGGCTAACAGCAAGAAGTAAGAAAAGTTAGCAGGGGCTAGCAACACTCTGGGTACCTAGCACAGGCTAAGAAACACCATCATTACCTGAACGTAAAGAACAGATATGAGGCTTGCAATTCAGTAGGGCTAAATTATGAGCTGCTACATAGGAAGTAACAAATACACCACCGGGATCAACAGAGAACTACCAGTAGCTACATAACTCAAAGATCACATAAAAATATATTAAAAAGGGTAACAAAATGTGACTTACAAGGAATATGAAGTAATAATGATCTTTTTTTTTTTACAGAAATAGAATATGGTACATTTGACGCTGAAGATGATTATATTTGTCTTAGTTGTAAGTATCACCTCTGTTGAGTATGACTTTTTTTCAGTCATACTCTTTTCTTCTATAGTGTACTTTGAATTAAAGCATATTTTGTAGTCTTTATTTAAACAAGACAGATAAAGATAACATAAATTCACATTGAACATATTGCATTTATAAGGCTATATTCACACTGGCCATGGTTAGGTTGAGGTATGTTTCAACACTCAGAGTTACACATTAGTTGTAATTCCCCCATGTAATGAACCCATTCTAGCCATTAGGTTGAAGAAGGTAATGAAATAGCAAATCTGTATTCCCCTTCAATAGTACATATTAGGGTCAGTAATGGATGTGATCTGATTTTCAGAAAGCCAAGCAGGACCTCTGAGCAAGTAACAAAATCTGGCTTTGTTTTGTGTCTTCAGCCTGGTAATGCTACTCAACAGAATTTTAAATGGGAAGAAGGGATTCCCTATACTTGATTTTATTAGAGAGATGAAAGGCTTTCAAGGGTTGGCCAGATTATTGGGCCTATCTCTTTCTGTAGCGTGACTTTCTGCTGGCTTTTATGCTGCTCCATTTGAACCCACAACTTTGTTTTGTTGTGGCAGCACCACTCCACTATTCCGGCCAGGTGTATTGATCTTTGGTAAGTAAAGTAAAGGTACCCCGCCCCCATTACATTTTTTGACTTAATATGTTTGTTGAATAGAGATGATTTGGGAGCATACTTTTTGGAGGTGCTTGGGCTGCTGGTCTTTTGGTAAGATCTGTAGTGTAAATAAGAGTCTAGGTGACTCTAGAAAATTATTAAGAACAAACCATTATAATGCATTACTTTGGAGTAATTAAAATAATGACACTGTTGATCACCCCCTTCTAATACAAATCATGCGCTCCATTGGTATCAGTGACACTGCTCTCTCTTGGTTTGCTTCCTATCTGTCTGACCGCTCCTTTCAAGTTTCTTTCAATGGTAATTCCTCCTCACCCACTCTCCTCCCTGTTGGTGTTCCCCAAGGGTCAGTCCTTGGACCGGTTCTCTTTTCTCTGTACACCTCCTCTCACTGGAGGACGCCATGGGCACCGCTGGAAGATGCCCCGGGCACGTGGGGACCGGGTAAGCTTTAAAATTGCCTTATAATTCCACCCCGGGTGTGGCTTGGGGTTACCACGTTTGGTACTGAAAATTAAAAAGGGGTTGTTTTACTGTACAGCATTGCTTTCTTAAAATAGGAGGCATCGTCATAACATTTACCAGATATCCAGGAGATATTATTTCTCATTTACATCTTGAAGGTAGGAAAGTATGATGGGGGCCATATGAAAATTTGGTTTTAACATTGATACCTGTGACTGTGTCTTTATCTTTCTTTCATTTTCTGGTTCTCACTTTCTTTTTATACTGACTGGCAAAAGATTAAAACAGTTGGCGTTTTGTACTTTCAGCATCAAAAGGGTCTATAGCTTAACTTCCCTGGTGGTCTGATTATTTTAGTATTTTTAAATGTCAAAATGTAAAATTACTTACTATTTTAAATTTTCCACCTGAACCTGCCCTCCAGCCACACACGTCCTATGCCCGCCCAGCATCTGCGTTCAATGGTAACTCCTCCTCACCCACTCTCCTCCCTGTTGGTGTTCCACAAGGGTCAGTCCTTGGACCGGTTCTCTTTTCTCTGTACACATCCTCTCTTGGTAGTTTCATATCCTCCTTTGGCTTACAGTACCATCTGTATGCTGATGACACTCAAATCTATCTGTCAACCTCCTGACCTACCGTATTTTTCGGACCATTAGACGCTCCGGACTATAAGGCGCACCAGGTTTTCCGCACGGGAAAACAAGAAAAAAAAAATTCATTTGATTTCCGGACCATAAGACGCACCCTGATTTTCCCCCCACTTTAGGGGGAAAAAAAGTGCGTCTTATGGTCCGAAAAATACGGTATATATATATGTTTTTGGTTGATGGTATTCGGTAATGGCAATTTACAGGGCAGAATTTTATTAACCACTTAAAAATTCAAGTTGCCCGTATGTAAAAAGCAATTTATTTTGGGGGTGGTGTGGAATCGGGTACAAAATATATAGCCTACACTACTTTCTGTGTTCTTATGGATAGTCAAAAATGTCTTTTATCTGTTTTATAGGTTTACAGTCAGATGACTATAAAATTGGAAAAAATCCCATCGAGTGCATTATAAAGAACTACTTTAACCAATGCTTGGCAGCTCAATACGAGGGACCTGATAATGTCATTGCAGTATTTTTGACAACGGAAAGTGCTCCTCAATCCAAAGGTAGATTTTTTGATTGTTGCAACATACAACAAAGCAATACAGTAATTGTTTCTTTCACAGATAAAGCACCTGATAGGGACATAGCTATAAAGCAGTGAAGGATGTATCAGGGGCCCATGTACTGTTTTGCTGTGTTTATCAAATGTCAGTGTCTGCATGTTACTGTTACATGATGAACAATAATCAACCCAGAGACAGACACGGGGCCACAGAGGAGAATTGCATTGAGTATAGAGATGGGGTAAACCTATTTTTAATAGTTGTTTTTAGGCTCTGAAATACATACTTTTAAAAAAGACAGTTGAGTTTCAGCCTCATCTACAAGTTTTAGCCATAGTGGAATGTTTTAGGTCCAATCTGCAGCCTTCATTCATACAGGGGGGCACTCCTAGCCTCCATATACACAGAGTATGACAGAGCTGCCAAACTTACAGCTCAGTCTCACAAATTAGCAGGAAAGCCATATTCTAAGGTTAATCAGGGGGGATCAGCTGTTGGTTTGACTGCCATGCCATGCCATGAGATCTAAGTTCTCCAAATACACAGAGGAAATTCAAGCTGTCAAACTGACAGTAAAGCACTGATGGTTACAATATGGGGGTAGTTCTGTTTGCAGTCTTAAAAACTGAACTGTCAGCTGGACAGGCCTGAGACAAGAAACTTGCTCTCCAGCTGTTCCACCCCCCAGTCATATCACCTTTATATTAGCTATCGTCATCTTTGCTCTGCTTGATTCTTCATCTTGAGTTAGGCAGATGAAGGTAAACTTATGACCCATTCACATCCTAACTTTGCTATGTGTTGTGTTATTACATGTTTTTGTGTATGTTCAAGGCATCTAAATGGTGGAAAATTTGGACACTCCCTAGAGCACATTACAGAACAATGTGATACCATACATTGTAGTTATTGTCCCCTGGAGTGCCAAAAAAAATAAATGCCACTACAATGCATTGACGCATTTATCAGGTTTGTTAGGCCGATGATCTATGCAATACATTCACATTTCCCCATGCTTTATTTCTTACAATACAAAATAATATATTTTCAATTGTGCAAAAATACCTGATTGATTTGCCACTCGCACTTCTGGGTAGTGTCAGAACTTTTTCTCTGTGTATGATTTATTGGTATTTTTCAAGGTAAATTGATTTTAGGGTAAATTTTACAATTTAGCTGGTGTTGGTTTTATAAAGATTTTCAAAGAACTGTATTGCATATGTATAGCAAGACCAGAAATAGAGATTAGAATGTAGCCATTTGGTAACAGGTACAAATATAAACCTAATTCATCTCATATCAGTTTTTAAGTAACAAAATCTACAATATATAAATATTGCCTAATGTTTTATCCTTTTATAAGACAGAAAAATACTTTTAGATACCAAAAAAGAAGTTAGTTTATAAACCTTGTTGTAGGTTGACAATGACAACACACAGCATTTTTGTGAATTGAGTGGTATCAGCTCTGCTAATTGTCTTTTTGTAACTTACTTAATTACCCCCCTAGTATATTCTCAATAGCATAAAGGCTATGCGATCTGTAATGCCAACATAGAAACTAGCTAATCAAATATGACTCTTTAAAAAAAACCCAGGAAAAGTGCACAGGACTCAGGGTAGCTATGATAAGATCAAAGGTATTTTTGCTCTCATCCAACGGGTATAACAAAACACCTTCAACTGTATATTTATAAAACCAGAACACAACAAATATGAAAATGTTATTGTCAAGGTATACTATACATATGTTTTAAATCAAATGTAATTTACCATTTTGAACAATTTGCTGCTGCAAGCACTTTATAAATAATTTGTTTTGACAGATCAAAAAAACTTCTTGATTGAAAAGTACAGAACAGCCCCTCCGTCAGAATGGCTTTCTGTGGCATTTGCTGTCTCCGTCAATAAGAAACAATATCACTTGTGTTGCACATCAGAAAAGCAAATTGTCTTTAAGGTGAGACTAAATCATTTATTCTAATTTTTGTTTAAACTATAACTATACATACGCATTGAAATGGGGTTATCTGTCATCCTGTCATCGGATCATATTGTCAAAAATTTAGGTTAGGTTTCTTATCTTTGAGATCTCGCCATTCAGCTTACAACTGCTGGCAGTTATAAACAATAATGGTATTATCTCCTCTTAACCTGTTAAACCAGTATGTCCCCATCTACGGATCTGTACAAATTACAACCCACAATGTTTCAGAAACAACTTTCACTGTTGCAGGCCCAAAGCCCTAAGGGTAGAACCAGGGCTGGAGTTTAATTAAAGAGCCTATAGACACACAACATTTGGTGCCAAATGCAACAGCACCCGCTAAATCACTTCTTTTACATTGTGTAATTGTTTTACTGGCCCTAACCTGGTTTAGACTATTGTGACAATGGGCCTGATTTATTAAACAAACGAAGCTGGCTGATCCAACAATCCTGGAATGGATCTGGTACAGGATTCAAAATATTTGCTAGCAAACAGCAAATGATTTTGAAGAAATCCATTCCAGGTTTGCTGGATCACCCAGCTTCACTGGTGAAAGTGTATCCTCCCCAGCCTTGGAGAGCTTTAATAAATCAGGCCTAATGTGTAAATATTTCTTTGATAATAAATAAAATATGTTGCCAGTGGATTAGCAGGGAAAGCCACCTCTGCCACCCATAAGCATTGCCACAATGTCTAATGGTAAAGAATGGTAAAAGAACACTTTTCATGGCGAGTAAGATGTAATAGTAAGACATGTTACCATTGTGGTGAATAAATATTTTATAATACAGAGGATTACAAGTTAATCTTACAAGTTAATTTTGTGTTATTTTTTCTTATTTTCATTTTTGTAGCCTGGAAATTGTCCAAGTATAATAAGAGGAGACAAAAGTGAAGTTATCTTTTTTTTACAAGAATTTAGTAAAGGACACACAGCTTTCAAGTTTGAGTCATCACTACACAAAGATCATTTTTTGGCCTTCAAAGAAGAAAATGGTAAACAGATACTTTACCTCAAAAAGCCAACTGATGAGGTAGATGAAAGTACAAAGTTTAATATAGATTCAAAACAATAATCTGGATGAATGCATGTAACATAACTATACAGTGTGATTTTAAAGCTTTTGACATTCCATATACCTTTGTGCTAATTCCTTTACCTTTACACATATACTTTCCATTAGTATCTAACAGGCTTGTTAAAATAATGTAATGAAATAAAGCATTTAACATGTATTTATAAAAGAGAGAAAGTCAGGGAAAGGTTAAAACACATGAATTCGTTTTTTTTCTGTTTCCTGTTAGGGAGATTTTCCTTCACTTAATGTTCTGTAGACACAATGGGAAATAGGAGGTGAATTCCCCACTTAGACAGCTGTCAGCAGAATAAGTGACCCGCTGGAAAATTGTTTGCTCATTTTTTTTGTTCTGGTGGCATTTGTAAACTGTTAAATGTTTCACCATTTTTCATGTTTGTTACCTCAGCCAATAGGAAAAATGAGAATCTAGCTAATAGGGACAGAAGTTTTATCCTTTCCCTACAAAATTATTCATTACCTATAGCAATCAAATACCAGCTTACACTTGCCGTCTGTCAAAGAATTGAATTCTAATTGATTGCAATCTGCTATTGGCTTTTGCTGTTTCACTGTTCAAAAAAATGTTCATGTATACCCTTCTATTCTTTAATCTGCAGACATTTGATTTTGTAATAGACCTACAGTTTATGTTTTCTCAACTCGTATATGCTGGATCATTTTTATAGTATATGGTAAAACTTTAAAGCTGTTTTATTTAAATAGTTTCACTGTAGGTTTATTATTTATGTTCTATGTACTGTATGCTTATTGTATATATGTTGTCTTTTAATAATAAACATTAACAAATTAAAAAGGATTCTCAGAGCTCTATGGGTTATCTAAAAAGACGGAACTGCAGCAGGGTCTTGCAGCAGTGTCTCTTTTGGACTGGTTGTTTGCTTAAAACCTATAGAGTCAAAACCACTCACCACTTTAAATTGTTCAAACCCTGGTTATTTAAGAACCAGAGCATTGGCATGAATGCCCAAGCAGCTGGCAAGGTACCAGCTGTCAGCAGCCACATGGGAATGTCTGAACATCTCTCCATATCTGAAAAGTGGCACAGGAAAAGGCTGGAGAGGATACACTTTCATCAGTGAAGCTGACACCTGGAATGGATCTGGTCCAGGTTTGAAAATTACTTTTAGGAAATCCATTCCAGCTTTGCTGGATCACCCAGGGTTACTGATGAAAGTGTATCCTATGCAGCCTTGGAGAGTTTTATTAAATCAGGCTAATTATTTTAGGCTTTCTTGGGGTTTTATCTGATGATGGGAAGCTAAAAGCACTTCAAAATCCCTTGCTTGTACTGGAACTCTGAGGAGTGGGTGAGATGGGTTGTGCAATTTGTCGCCAGATATGCAGGCCAGCAGAAAAATAAGTCAATCTGCAGTCATATGACTACAACGAAAAGAAGAAGAAAGTTAAATTCTCAGAAGAACAGACTGAACGCTATATTGTACACTTTGTAGATATGTAGAATTCTGATGATGATTAATGCCTGCCACCTGCCCTGACTTTGGATCGTCTTAACCATAAACATTGCCCGTTGCCTGCCTCAACCTCTGACTAAATCATGAGTATTGCCTGTTGCCTGTCTGATCCTGGCACCTATTCAGGGGCTGTTCCTGCACCAATTTAATCTGTTCCCTGCTCACCCCGGGTGGTGACCTAGTGATCTGCCAGCAGCAAAGCAGTCAGGTAGCCACTAGGTTTACTGACCCATCACATCTTGCGGGGTGCACTGGTGAAAATCAGGAGAGACTAACACTCTACACCTTCAGGTAGTTCTGTGCCACTTGCCAAGGAATGTAGTTCTAACAAGGGGTTTCTAAACTTTCTAATCTAACGATGCAAAAAAAAATTGTTATTCACTTGTGACCCAAGAAAAGAAACGTCAGCAAAACCTCACAAGGACAAACACAAATGGATGTATAATAATAATAAAAGACACAAATAAGCAAATAATGGCTCGACTACCAGACATTATAGAACCTTTGTTTGGACATCATGGTGAATAGCCTGCTAATAATTTAGTAAAAAGTTGATATGCTAATTAACTTGGGGCTGTACAGTCTTGTTCCAAAATGTATATATTGTGTGCAAACAGTGAGATAGAAGGAAAACAAAGGTGACAAGCTCACCCCTGTTTTGAAAAGACAGTGAAGGAACTGTAAGGCCCTGGTCCAGCAACAGTACTCACCAGACACCAGTCCCAAATCTAATACTGGACTCTTCACCTATAGCAAGCCCCCACTCAGCCTTAGGAGATTGGTTGCGTTTCCCAGCACACAGTTACCCCCAGGATTTAGTGCACAAGGGATGGTGCCTGGGGAAGGGCTGGTAGAGGACCAGGAGCCCACAGATAATACAGCACTAAGATTTCAACAGAGACAAGTCCAGTATACAAGCTATAGGTCATTCACAGGTAATCCATCCACCAGATGAGGTACACAAGAGAAAGACACAAGACACGAGTCGGGGTCACAGACAAAGGGTCAGTATAGGAAGCATACAATTGCTAGGTCAGGAACAGGTAATTGTCAGCAACAGTAAATAAAGCCAATACATAAACCAGCAGCAAGTCAGCCTAGCTTATGGCTACAACAGGCACTGGTGAATGGGAGCGGAGAAGCTATAAAGCCCTAGCAGCCAATGGCAGCGCAAGATTGTGCAAGGGGCTAATCTGCTCCTAAAAGCCCCTTCAGCTGTTTACTGCCTCAGAGTGTGCAGGGGATGCAGGGACAACACATCTCAGTCTGCATGGCTAAAGGGATGCAGGAAATGCTTCTATTTCTTTTTTTCCCCTTGCTGCTGGACAAAACAGACAGTGTGGGACACTACGGTGGTGCACAGCACAGAATTGCCAGAACTAAAAGTATTTCCTAACAGGAACAAAGACAAATAGCTAAAGGTTCAATCATAATCTTAAAAATTAAAGAAGACATGTCCTTGTAAACAAGGGAGTCCCATTTAAAATGAATTAAAAAGCAATTGTTTATGGTATAAATAAAAAAAAAAAAAACAGTAATGGCAACACAGATCATGAAAGCCACATCTACTGGGAAAATTATAGAAATCCATCTAATGTGATCCAATTTGGACATCATGGTGAAAAGCCTGCTAATAATTTAGTAAACATTTGTTATGCTAATTAGGTCATTTGAATGAACTGATTTTATATCTTGAGTAAGTAGAGATTGATCTAAAAGGCTTATATGAAATGTTCATTTCACAGCAAACACAAAGGACATACAACTTTTTAAGTAACTTTGTTATTTGAAGTGGTGAGGCCATCTGAACCTCCAGCTTTTCCTTTGGGAATGTAATTTAATTTTAGAAAACCCCCATTTAGGGGCCTTTTCACAGTTTTGCATCCCCCTAGTACTAAACATTTTTAGGGTGTATTGTGAGGAGGGAAGTGATGTTAGGAGAGTGGAAGATCTTCCCATCAGTGACAAGAAGAAAGACTGCTCTACTAAAAACTTCTATACAGCCTGCTGAACCACATATAATAAATATAATAAATATGATGGATGAATGTGCTTGCTCACATGGACAATAAAAGGGGTACCCATTTTTTATTTGTACAATTTCCCTTGGAGAGAAATCTGACCTTGCCAGTAATAGTTCACTGTTTTTACATTGGTCTTCTCTTTTATGTTTGGCTCTTACCCCTATTTTGCCTTCTAAACTTTTGGATAATGGTCAACCATAAGCACACAAATATCTTGATTTTCTGTGCTGTTTATTATGCTAAAAAATCAGCTTGTGTTTTTTCCTTTTAGGTCAGAAATAGGAGTGAGACAAAATTAGTCAAATTTCATCTTTTGTATGCTTAGGTTATTTTCCTAGAAGAGCAGAACATTGCCACATGTCTATTTATGTAAACCACTGACTAGTTCACTAAAACTCCTTTTCTTGCTAACCTGTCTCAATCTTCCTCTTTCATACCCTATTTTAGGAGTTTAGTACCCTTTTCACATAATTGGTTTCTCTAATTTTGTTGCCTGATTTCTTAGATAAAGTTACTGGATTTCACTAAGGCAGCAAAAGATTTTCCATCTATATTTAACATATTTGGTAATTTTGGAAAACTTTTGTTCTGTGCTCCTATAAACTTGCACATATGTCACCTGTTGATACTAGGGACACTTAATGGCAGGACATCAAACTGCACTTAGAGAAGGATTTATATTGCTCTTAAATATTCTGCAGTGCTTACAGCGTATACAGTATATTATATATACAGTGTATCTGTTTCACAAGCTAAGATTTGGGTATAAGCCTGTTAACCTATTAGTATACTTTTGATGGTGAGGCACTAAGCTATGATACTGTCCTTATTCAAGGGATTTCCTCTTCCCAGGGCAATTGGAATTTTAGACAATTGTCTAAAATTTTGTCATTATGGGGTCCTGAGTGTAGACTTCAGTTCTGTCTCATATTGGTACCTGAAGTTACCAAAATGAAACAGCATGCTGTCTTACATTCCAGCGGTCATTCTGCAACCCCTATTCACCCATGCATTTTTTGAATGCTGCATATGGAATCTGCAATATTATTCAAGGTGAATATTTCTCCGGAAGAAGATGTTGACCCTGGATGGCCGGAACATAGATGGCACGGTGCATGTAAACGGCAGATGACAAGTAAAAAAAGCATGTACACTTACACATTACTTACATACTTATAATTACAGCGGACCTAAAGTTCCTCTTTAAAAATGAGAGATCAGGTAGGTCGCAGAAAGGTTCATAGAGATGTTGATCCTTCTGCAATAAAACATACTTGCCTGCCTAATCACTATCAACACCAAGATGCACCCCTGGAGAGCTGAAGCATCCTGGCTTCTCCTGCGGTGCGGAATGAAAGAACTCCATCATGCTTGGGCAGGAGTTACGTCATCCTGGCCTGGCAAATTAAGATGGCCAAAGACCCAACTCCAAAAAGGGGGTTGGGTGAAAACGGTGGCACTCACGATGGGGTGAGGGCAGGTAAGTATAATAAAAAATTGTGATCAAGCAGGTAAGGTTATTTAAGTTCAGAAAGGACATCACCTATCCCTTGTGCAATAAAGGACCTGCCTGATTGCATTTTTTTTTTTTGGCTTAGTTCTGTTTTAACCTAAAAAACATATCGGATGCCAGGCCCACTTTAATGAAAAACACAATACTAATAACAAAAATGCAATCACAAGAATATTTTTTAATTTTAGATATTTCCTGGAGAAAATAGAGAATTTGGTTGTTCTGAGTAAATTAGTTCATCGTAGCTTAAAAAATATATCTACTTAACAATTCATCTGACCCTTGAACTAACTCTGATTAGGTTTTCACAAACGTACACAGCACAAATGACTTATAAATAGCAATTTCTTTTTCCTGTAATGTTACAGCATGGTCATACTACTGGACAGTGTTCCATTTCTAAAGGGAGTTTCCATTTAAAAAAACACCCCTAGACACTTGCAAATGACCCAGACGCCTCCAAGTAGCTGCAGCTTCAAATTTTAACTGTAGTGACATCTTCCGGTAAATTCATGTCACTATCAGCTTTAGTCCAATTTTTTTCTAGAAATACAGAATTAGAGGTAATTACAAAGCACCTAAATTGTTTATATTAGAACAGAATGAAAATGCTCCGACTTGCACAGAAATTTGTCCACCGTATTTAAATAAGACAAACTTGATACATAACATTTCAAAGATTTTAGTTTCCAAGTTATGGCCCCAAGCCATGCTTCCTAATACTCTCCAACTTCTTGGAGATCAATGGAGGAATTTATATTGAGCTAACTGCCAACAGTAGAATGAAACGTAGGGCACCAAACCATGCACTGTCCTGTTGTACAGTACATAAGGAGGAGGCTGGTCATACTCATATACATCATCTTCTATGTTTTCACTACTCTGCAGATTCCCATGGAGTAAGATCACTGTGCTATGTGATTCTGTTATCCTGTAAGAGATTATTATTGGAGTTTGACTCCACCTGCCTGGCAACCCTTTACCACTGAAGTTCATTTCCCTGTATCAACGTGTAGCTGACATTTTCATTGGTATGTTTGCTGACTATACTGTACTACCATTGGTGTTTCTCCTGAGGAAGCTATATTAGCAAAACGCGTCGAGGATCACGTGCATTTTTTGTAATACAATTAGTGAAAGGATTGTTTGACATTGCATAAATTATATATTGTATGGTTTTATTGTTTTATTTTCATCTTCATAAAGTGATTTTTTTTACTTTTTTATTATACCTTACCTTATACCTTAAACATTCTACCGATTTATATAGTGTTGTTGCATGATTAAGGGATCTGGTACAATACACAGACCCGGTATCTCTGTGGTTGTAATGTTTTCTTGGTTGTTTGGTTCTAATACAATCCATTAATTCTGTGTTAATATGTAGTTGGATGGTTGCCATCTACTTGTGTTATGACCTTTTTTTTCATTGAATGGGTTTTTGCTAGTTTCAGGTCAGACCCATCTTGCCTTGTTTATTTTAATTGCGTCAACTCTCAAATGTGTAACGTAAAGAACAAACAAAAACATAATAAGGCGAGGGGGGTCATAAAGAATTTACAAGTCATTGTGAAACCTGACCCTTGTCTTGTGTCTACAAAACCACATCCTGCCCATAAGACTGCCAGAAAGTTTACACAAACATTGCCACATAGTTCAGAAAGACTTAGAAAACCCCTTGTAAATATATGCTGATACAACAAAACTGAGTCAGCAAGAACTCTTTATGGCTGGATATAACAAATACTGTAAATGGCTGTGATCTGAATCCTCCTTATGGTGATGATCTGAAAAGTTAATTCCCACTTTGGGAGAGCCCCCCTTCCTCCTAACCCAACACTCCTGTTCCCCCTATGCAGTTAGTGCTAAATGCTAAATGGGGAATGACCTCCTTTCATGATAAAGTGCTTGCTTTTAGCGGTACAATTTTTTGCATGGAAATGTATTTTTACATTGTAGGCCTATATTTCTTAGGCATAACTCACCGAAATATGTCAAATAGTTAAAAAAAAATTGTTAAAAGTTAAACATTTTTATTGTTAAAAAAATATAACAATAAACTTTAAAAAAAAATCTGTTAAAAAAAAAAGGTTAAACGTAATATAACTGTACAACAGCATATATATTATATATATAATATAATTATATATATATATATATATATATATATTATATGAAGATTTCTTTGTATTGGACTCAATACAGCTATTTTGTATTGAATCCAATACAAAAATTTTTGAATTTCCCGTCGATCCTCCTGGCTGCGCCGGTGTCACCGGGAAAACCTGGAGATCATCTTTGCAGTTCACCGCTGAAGATCAAAGGACATGTCCCCAGGACCTGTGGGGACGAGCAGGACGCCGACGGAGCAAGGTAAGTGAGGTATTATTATGTTTTTAGGTACCCCAAGTGTGACTTGGGAATACCGATTTTTGCATGGAAAATCCACACACTCAGGAATAACGCTAGGGGGGTTAAATCTTGATTGCCGCAGTGATTAGGACTGATTGGGAATGCAGAGCCTCCCAGGATACCTACATCATGCGTCCCGGGAGCCTCCTGGCTGCTCCTTCTGCGCATTCCCGATGTCAGGCATCCACTAAAGGGAAAGAGATGTCAATCTCATGGATGTGCAGCGGGCTACATCAACCAACGCTTCCTCTGTGCTGGGGCGAAGAAAGATTTCAGAACAGTGCGAGATCGCATCAAGGAAAGGTCCAGTGCCATTGAGCGATCTGTGGGATTAAAGGTAAGCAGAATTTTTTTTACTTTATTTCTGCTTTAAGTGAAAACATTAATAGACTAAATAATTCCTACATTTGTTTTATCTGAATGATTATGAGATTTAATATACATGTATTATTATAAACCATAAAATTGTGTTTTTAGTTAAGATAAAACCAAAATTAAAAGATAAGACAAAACAACAACAAATTGATTAAAAAAAATCATCTTTTAGGTGGTGCATAAATATTGAGGTGAATATTAGAATTTTTGTCTATTCATTTTCCCTGCAGGGACATAAACAGCAATGAAAACTTGATAGATTGTGGAAGTTTTACCCCCCCCACATTTAAAATAAAAGTAATGTTACTTTTGGAATTAACTATTGAAGTGGGCTGGGTATGTGAGCTGTTTCATGTATTATATACAAATAGGTTGGTCTGCATTTTTTGTTGGTGTTGAGAGGGGGGTTAATAATCTAATGCTCCATTTTCTGATGGCATTTTGACTTTGCTGAGGTCTTTAAAGTATGCCCTTTCATGCTAGCCTCCAGGTTGATGTGGTGACTCACTTTTTTCAACAATTTGAAAGGGAAGTTATACAAGTTCTGGCAATGAGTCAGTGGCACATGCTAAAGGAGGAGGGTATGTCAGTAAACAACTAGCACTTATAATAAACTCTCCAATTCTTTTGACATAATATAGATCTTAGTCTCCGATTGGTTCATCTGGAACTTAAAAGGGAAGAAATGGCATATATAAGATGCTTGTAAATGGTCAGAGGTTGTGTTTTAGCTGCCTAACGCTGCATTTCCTGGAAGTAGCATGTCCTGCTAAGGTGCTTTCTCATTTTCCATAGAACTGGACAATATCAATATCTACAGCAGGTTTAAAACTGCTGGGTCTGATTTAATAAAGCTCTGCAAGGCTGGAGATACAATTTCTTCAGTGCTAGCAAATGACTTTTAATAAATCCATTCCAGGTTTGCTGGATCACCCAGCTTCATTGATAAAAGTGTATCTTCTCTAGTTCTGGAGAGCTTTAATAAATCAGGCCCACTGGCCCTGTCACCATCCACAAGACTTTTACTCTTTGTGGTAAAGGTTATACAAACTCCAACATTAAACTTTTCTAAGTGGGCCCTTTTAGTATAATAAATAAATAAAAACATTGAATTATATTCATTGTATGGAATTAAAATACCGCTTGAGCCTGCCAGAGGTCTTGTCAGCTGATAACTTCCAGATATCTGTGCATGTACTGCACTGTGACTAGCTAAAATGTTCCCTACTATCATTGAAAACTACAGCCGCCCCACCCCAACCTTCACCCAATGGTATAGAAAAGAGGAGTATGGGTGCTCTGTAATCCTAAAACACTTTATGTGTTTTCACGCTATTTTAGGGTGACAATAGGGTTTCTTCAAATATACAACACATACATAATTGAACATTGTCAAAAAAAAACTTGTAAAAAAAAAGAAATGCAGCCACCACTTTTAAAGATGAGTAAGCAGCAGTATATTACTTTTATGTACCTAGGTTTACATACATTTTATGAGTAAGCATTGTTGTTTGTTTTCTTTGTGTATTGTACTTGTTTCCCATAAAATTAATCAATTTAAAAAAAGTCAGTAAATGATTTAATCCATCTGCATCAACTGTGAATTATGCAAACCTGCCCCGATTTTGACGATCTTTTCCTCCATGGCTGTAACAAGCCCGGTCTTATAGGTTTGATAAGTTTTTACTAAAAGGCAATGGTGTGGAAAGCAGAAGCGCCCAGGTAGAGAAGGAGATGGTCCAGTTTTCTTTCATAGCACGGTATTTATTTACATTTAACCATCATTATCAAGATACTGGACAACTGACATCTCTACTTGGGTGCCTCTGCCATCCACCCCATTGCTTTTTTTTCCCCCAAAACTGCCAAAATCTCCTCCATTGTATAGCTCTAGAAATGTCAAATGTAACTGGGTATTCTTTTTAAATCAAGAGCATAGTAACAAACTTTGTTGCAAATTCCTATCTATTTCTGTTATGAAGAAAAAGCTATTAATTTTACCAAGTCCTTTCCAAACAAATTCCTAAACAAGAGGGTCTGCCCTCATATTCTCCTACTGGTATTCAGTGTTTTAATGAAAAGTGTAGTGTCTGCAGCCTTTTAGAAGGAATGGCTCTTTATAAAGTATCTCACCAATCTTTAACCAATGTATACTGACCCTGAGAATCTCAACATCAATAACTTCCATTAACAAATGGGTAAATTGTATAAAAAAAAAAAGCAGGATGGATGCCAGTATTCTTTATTTCAAACCATCAAGCTAAACATAATACTTTGTGAGAACTGTTGTGCAAAATTGTGCGTTGTCCCTTCATTAAATAGCGTGTAAGTTTTATTAAATGCATTACCAAAATAGTTATAGAACCAGCTTTGACACTGGATGATGTACTGATGCCCTTAGCCACCAGGAAGACAAGATAACATTGATTATGTTTATTAGTCTGGCAAAACTGATATTTAGACAAAAAAATTACGATTGGGACAATGACATATAGTGCAATTTCAGGCAGTAAATGGAAACAGGCCCTGGTAGAGCTAGATACAGCTCACGCTGTAGAATCTCCCAGCTCGTTGGCTTGTGAACAAGGTTGTGTGGTGATATCTGGATGAAGGGGAAACATTTTGATTTTTTTATGAATAGACTGTATATTATGTACTGTGGCTGCAAACTGAACCTCCATCCATCTGAAGCCCATCAGCTACTGGCACTGTCTTTTTTTTTTTTCATGTTCTTTAGAGGTATTAAAGTAGTTGTTGATATACATTCATTAGTGCTTGAATCACAGACTCCAGAGCATGGCAACTGCTTTGCAGATGCCCACATCATTATAATTGAAATAACACAGGCCAGCAAATGTCAGGGATGAAAGAGCCAAAAGTCCAGCATTTGCCAGCTTGATCTTTGAATCTCCATGAACGTAGTCGGTCAACACTTGTCCAAGACCCCTACAATAAAAAAAAGAAAAAAAAGTGGCATCAAAGAAAAATAAACTAATAACATGTATACATTATCTAACAGTGTTTTTAGAAGCTGTCATAGAAAGTGTAGTGTAAAGGCATGTAATGTTATTATTCAATTACATGTTTTTGATATATTATTATTATTTATATAGCTATTTTCCCTAATTCACAATATGGGTTGTTATTAAAACATGAATAGTTCATGCACAGGAAAAATGCAACAATACAAATACTAAAATAGGAACAGAAAAATGTTTTGAATTATACCATATAAATCATATGAAAGCTAATGTGAAAAGAGTGAACATTCTGTGTATAATTTTCTAATATATATATATATATATATATATATATATATATATATATATATATATATATATATATATATAAACACAACTTTTCTGTAGTCAGTTGACTCACAACTGCAATGAAATCCCAAACAGTGTTGCCACCTGTGTCAAAATCTCTTCTGTTGGACTACAGAAAACCTTCTCCTTATGTTCTAGGGATGAGGAGATGTGTCATGTCTTTGGATTTTGAACACAGAGAGCCTAAGCACCTAACCTATTTTTACAATAGCTTCTGACACTGCAAGACACAAACTAGAGGGATGGCCTGTTAAGAGTCTAAGTAATTTTTTAGTGTGGTAAATCTAATGCAGAAAACTTGCTGACACGATGAAATAGAATGATGACGTGTTCAGTTTTCTGCTGCTACCTCTGTTGACTCAGAAGGATAGAAATGTGTTGCAGTCTGTATCAATGAACTGCAGAGAAGAAAATTAGGGTCACTTATGAAACTGCCATATCTCCAAGTGGTGTCTGAGAAGACTGTGCATAATCCCTGATCCTGAAAAAAATCAGTATTTTCATAGAAAGGTTGCAACAGGAATAATGAACACATGGAATCATGTATTATGTATCCTGCTTTAAATTTATGTGAATATAGTTTTATGTACTTTTATTTGGACAGGTTTGCATTACCGCAGTTGGCTTACCAATGGCCATGCAGAGTAATGGCAGCTGCCAGTGTGTAGTCCATAGCAGCACCTGGATACATGTAAGCTGCAGGGATGAGACCCAGGAGAGCCACACTCAGAGCTCTCTCCCCTTTCCAGTGGAGGGAGGCACCTTTAGATCCCGCTGCTAAAAACACAGAAAAAAATAGGTTATAAAAATCATCTTCATATTGTAAAACTACCATGTATTCTATAACGTTCGGCAGATGATACGGTGTACAATATATTTCTTCAAGCCTAATTCACACACAAGGCACAATTTGCTGCAATAAATCTCATACCATACACAACCTTATTGCAGCATTTTGCTGTATAGTCATAGGAATTGCAGGTGCACACAACCAATATAATAGGACAGTAGGCTTCACCCACAGATCTAGCATAACCACACACAAATATTATGACAATGTGATTTACAAAAAAAAAAAAAAAACCTTTAAAATGAAATCTAACCTTAACAGCAAAAATGTACACAAATACAAATACAGACTTGTACCGTAGTAATAATAAGGTAGTAGGAAAAAAAATTTTCAATTTGCTCTAACTTTTTATCATAAAATGTTCACCTCTACTTTATTGCTATGTTTGTGTGGCCAGCAGTTGCTTCCTTCTGTAGCTTCTATGTTCTCAAGATACCTTTACTTGTTCTACATATAATACATGCACATTTCCCTATGTTTATAAATGTGCAATTATAAAACAGTAACCAATGACAACACATTGTTTCTGTATGAATTAAAATTCCAATTAGTGTTGTCAGCCCTGCCTGTCTGACCACAGATTTCTGAATACCCTGCTCTGTTTCTGTCCTACTTATGTATACCGAGATTTCTTTACCAGCAAAGCAGTGTTGCTGCTCTGCCTCCCTAGAACATACCTGCACACGGTGTACACAGAATGGGCTCTCAGGAGATGAACAAACCCCATTTCCAACAGAGGCAAGTTTACCACTTGGTTAAATTTCCTTTTCTTTTAATTACACTTAATTGTTTGGTAACAGAAGGAACTAATTGTTGCAGTTTTTCATGTGGAATTTTTGCTCAAGACGAGCTGCTCAACAGTCCATGGTCACTGTTGTCCGTTTCAACTCTTCATGATGTGTCAGACAATTGCAATAGGAGACAGATCTAGACTGCACGCAGACCAGGCACATTGACTCAGTTTATGAAGCCAGGCTTTTTTTATTTCTGCAGAACGAGGCCTGCTGAAATATACAGTTCCTGGGAAAATATGTTATCTTGATGGAAGCATATGGCTCTCAAAAATCTCAATGTAAGCCTCTGCATCAATGATGCCTTTACACATACATGGAAAAACCATGCCCCATGGGCACTAAAGCACCGCATGCCATCACATATGCTGCGGTTTTGGATTTTAGTCTACAAAATTTTTTATTTACCAGGGTTTCATGGAACCCTTGGGTTTTTCCAGAATTTGCTGAAGTGTCTTTAAAAAATGAGCAGTTTGTGCCTCTCAGGTGAGTTTACCTGATACCAATGATTCTTTCTGTCAAAGTGTAAGAGTGACATTTTTCTCACTAGCCAGCAAAGTACGAGGTACTCTTCCTACTGAGCATCACACTAATGTACTGTGAGCTGTGGATATGGTAATTAGAACAGGGGTTCCCTGAAGAAATGAAATTTATTTTAAGGGTTCCTTCATGTTTAAAAGGTTGAGAAACACTGCTTTTTCATCTTTGGCATGTAGAACATGGCATCTGATTTTCCCAAAAACAAGCGGAAATGAGAACTTTATCTGACGATAGAACATGTTCCATTGTCTTTCTGACCATCAGAGATTAGCTAGAGCCCAGAGAACTTGCTGACATGTCTACACCAAATTGAAGGATGGGTTCCTCTTTGTATGGGTAAGCAACAATGATTTACCAAGGTACTCCCGAGCCTATGTAGCCTAAGGACTAAAAGGCCACGTACATTCAGCAGGGGTCTCCATCCTTTGCCTTTACGCAGAGATTTCTCCTGACTCCCGGAAACTTTTCACACTGTTATTAATTGTAGATGGTGGCAGACCTAAATTATTTGTAATTCTCTTCTACTGGGAAACAATGCTTTTAAATTGACAGGTAATTATCAGATCAGCTTTATGCTCTGTTTTCTCCAAGCGTTACAGGACTTTGAAAGGGACTCCTGTGAATGCAGCTCCTTACTTTATAATGAACAATCAGCAGTGACATAATATTCCTGACAGTTCTTTTTCTTGAGTACACACTGCGTCTTTTTTTTAGTCAGACTGAGTTTCACATGATTTCTAATATATATCAGTGTTCTCCCCATTGCCTTTTAGCCAGGTGCAACACCCAGCACTTTTCAGTTACCACCCAACTGTTTTTGGGTGGCTAGGTTCCAATTCATTGGCCAGCACTCATTTACAGCTTTTTCCTACCCAGGTTAAAAGAATTCTCAGGAAAATACTGCATGCCTATATTATATTTTAGTTACAATTTTTTTTAAAGATTTACTTCTGATACTGATTTTGAAACCTAACTGGTATGTTAGAACCAGTTGGTATACAGCCTGTATGTATAATTCTTTTTACCTTGTCTATTGGATGAAACATGGATTAGTGAACCTTGAAATGAAGGACGATCTTGTGGTAAAACTGCTGCAGGTCTGATCAGGAAAGAATTACTATAAGCAAAAGCTGAAAAGAGAAGAAATTAAATTTGTTAAGATTGTATAATACATCAACTTTGCTCCCTACTTGATGCAAACCAGAGATAACAATATGAAGGGAATCTTGACAAGTTCACTGTGGCATGCCTATAAGCACATGGCTTAAATTACAGAATATGGAGCGTCTCGCACTGCCTATAGATTTAATAACGTGGACCTGAACCCAAAAACCAAACATTTACTATAATGCATGTACTATTCACAGTACCCTGCCTCAGTACTCCTGGAAATATCATAAAATGTCTTATTAGACAGATATCAGGCTAAAGGAGTAGGTGCCCCTCAGCAGGATGCACTTGCATCCAGATTGATCTAGGTAATGGCCACATGTGATGCTGAGCTTTAATGACTAAACCTAAATCTAAAGTATTAAAGGAGAAAGGACAATCAGGCTGAAGAGAGAAAGGCTAGATCAGAGGATCCCAAACTTTTTGGATGAGGGGCTGGTTGGACATTCATTGTACCTGCGGGACTACAAAAGTAGTGACTGCTGAGGAATGGAAGCCTTCCTGACCTTGGGGACTATTTTCTTGCAGACCGTCTGGCAAGAATATAATGTAAAATATTGCCCTTTATTTTGCCGGGATTTTCAAACTAAATTCCCTGCCAGCCTAAACGAACACCAGTCACCATGAGACTGCTTGGCACACAAAAGGGGTTTGGAATGGATTCAGACTACAGGTCCTAGTTTGGGGACCCCTGGGATAGATGATTCTGGAAGTCCTTCAATGGGCTAAATCTGACTTTCTGAAGCTTCTAATGAACGCTGTGAGAAGCGGACAGTTGGCTAGATAATCAGAGTAAGCAATGCTTAGTACATGATGGATCTGTACAACTGTGCAAGACTATAGGTAAGTTCTGCTTTATGTAGACATTTCATATTGATAGAAGCTAGTCTATAATGCTTAATGTTACTGTCCTGTTTTAAAATGAATATTTAACCATCATCAATCAGCTTGATTAGTATAGCCATCAATACGTTTCCCACAGATCAATTCCTGTTTTGTTGGATCACCCAGCTTGTCCCATGATAGGCTATCTCCACTGTCTTGGAGAGCTTAAAAACACAAAAATATCCACTGAAATCAGTGAGGCTCCCTGCCCACCAGGCTCCTGGACTTGTCCCAAACTGCTCCAGCACATCACAGCTAAGGGGGAATTATTACATAAATGATACATTTTCACTTTAAAAATAACACTGCAAACTGGTAACTAAATTCTTAGTAAAAATATCCTACAAATGATTCACTCATAGGTTTTGCACAGTCACTGTTTAAAAAGGGGGAAAAAATTGGTAATAACTTTCTTGTCTATAAATTTAGGCGGAGGGATGTGAGACAGGAAAGTAAGCTCCCTGCAAATGTATTTTGGGCAAATGATCAATGGTTCTTAGAAAAGAAATTGAATGAAAAAAGAAGGAAAAGTGGCATGTGGTTGGAATGGGAGAGTGGATGGAATAAAAAGTGACACACAATATTCATAATAGAGCACACATTAGACTCTAATATGTAACTTCATAAAGTCACCAGTTCAGACACTGTTATCCCTGTGTGTCATCACTGCACATACAGTGAGGGAAAGAAGTATTTGATGCCCTGCTGATTTTGTATGGTTGCCCTCTGACAAAGTAATGATCCACCTATATTTGTAATGGTAGGTTTAGTGTAGGTGTGAGAGACAGAATAACAACAAAAAAACCCTCAAAAACCCAGTGCTCAAAAGTCAGAGCTTGATGTGCATTGTAATGAGTAAAATAAGTATTTAATCCACTATCAACCAGCAAGATCTCAAGCTCCCAGGTATCTTCCTTGTATGCAGACACCTGTCCACAGAAGCAATCAATCAATCAGATTCCAAACTAGCCACCATGGCCAAGACCAAAGAGCTGTCTAAGGATGTTGGGGACAAGATTGTAGACCTACACAAGGCTAGACTGGGCTACAAGACTATCACCAAGCACCTTGGTGAGGTGACAACAGTTGGCATGATATTTCGCAAATGGAAAAAACACAAAATACTGTCAATCTCCCTCAGTCTGAGCTCCATGCAAGATCTCCCCTCGTGGAGTTGCAATAATCATGAGAACGGTGACGAAGCAGCCCAGAACTACACGGGGGGAACTTGTCAATGATCTCAGGGCAGCTGGGACTATAGTCACCAAGAAAACATTTGGTAACACACTGCGCCATGAAGGCCTGAAATCTGCAGAGCAGAGCCTGCAAGGTCCCCCTGCTGAAGACAGCACATGTACAGGCCCGTCTGCAGGTTGCCAATGAACATCTGAATGATCCAGAGGAGAACTAGGTGAAAGTGTTGTGGTCAGATTTGGCTTCAACTTAACTCGCCGTGTTTGGAGGAGGAGGAGGAGGAATGCTGCCTATGACTCCAAGAACACCATCCCCACCGTCAAACATGGAGGTGGACACATTATGCTTTGGGGGTGTTTTTCTGCTAAGGGGACAAGACACCTTCACCGCATCAAAGGGACAATGGATGGGACCATGTACCGTCAAATCTTGGGTGAGCACCTCCTTCCCTCAGCCAGGGCATTGAAAATAGGTCGTGATTAGGTATTCCAGCATGACAATGACCCAAAACACATGGCCAAGGCAACAAAGGAGTGGCTCAAAAAGAAGCACATGAAGGTCCTGGAGTGGCCTAGCTAGTCTCCAGACTGATTGATGGGGGATCAAATACTTATTTCACTCATTGCAATTCACATCAAGCTCTGACTTTTGAGCACTGGGTGTTTGAGGGTTCTATGGTTGTTGTTCTGTCTCTCACACCTACAATAAACCTACCATTACAATTATAGACTGGTTGTCATAGGGCAATTGTACAAAATCAGCAGGGGATCAAATACTTCTCTCCCTCACTGTAAAAAGGTGGACTACTTGCAAACAAATAAATACAATTGTATTAAAATATGGAATACATATATCTCTGTCTATCCAGCTCTGTCTATCTAGGTATACAAAGTTCTGCCCTACAGTACAGCCCTGTCTAGCAGGGAAAGTGACTTGATCTTTTTCCCTCCAAGTCTCCACTTCCCTGCACTCTCAGCTAATGACTGGATGGTGAGGAGATGCAGCACTGTGATAGAATAATATTTCTTTCACATAGCTCTCCTCTTCTATCAATATGCTCCTTCCATTTCAGCACAGTGCTGTTTGTGTCACTGTTTGTATCTGTCCATCATTTGAAACACCTATTTAATGTACAGAGCTGTGTAATATGTTGGTGCTTTATTTTAGGTTTAATAATCATAATAAATTCCTGGTTATTACACTAACCCCTTGGCTTCAATACTCTCTGAATTCACTGACCTAGAACAAGTAATAATTTTTACAATTATATGACAACCCAACACTCCATAAACCTTTTCAGTGACTAAAAACTCTACGCATAGGGTCACTGAAAAGGTTTATGTGTTGAGTTGTCATATGTTTGTAGAAATATTTATTTCTTACACACATATATACATTTTGAAATCTGAAAATCATTATTTATATAGACAGATACACTATTCTCTATTCTACACCTCTCCTGGCTATGTGGACACAGCTAACCAGATGATGTAATTTTTTTGGGGGGGAATATGTTATATAAATATTAGGTGATATATAAGGACAGAACAGCATCTGGCCATTCATAAAACATTCTTCATCCTATAAATGGCCAGTAGAAGAGTGAGGTTCAGACACAACCAAGGTGCTGGGTGTATGAGACCTACAGCATTTGGATTACCAGTGGACTAGAGGTATTTTCTGTGCTATTTATGTCATGGAACATTTTTCATACTTAGACAAAAAACTGCAATAAAGGACCTTGCTTTTGAGTAGCTGAAAAATGTATAAAGAATGTATAAAGCGAAAGAAGCAAAAAATACAATATTAAAGCAACTAGTTTAATATTTTTATTACTATTATTATTATTAATAATAATAATAATAATAATATTAAAAAGGATTTATTTGGGTCTCCAATCTCTGGCCATCTGACAAGAGAGGCCGCTGCTCTGGCCGGTGCACCCACCAGCGGGGTCAGGGAGGGGTCGGCGCACCGGTCAGGTCAGTGGGCGAGTTGTGTCTCTGGGCTCAGACCTGCGATGGGAGAGTGGGCAGGTTCTGGCATCATGACATCACTCTGGGGGGGAAGTTTCTTTGAGTTTGAGTGACACACGGCTCCCTGCGCATGCGTGGTCTGGAGTCGGTGCATTCAGTAGTCCGCAATGTACAAAAGGTTGGGGAACACTGCAATAAAACATATACTATGTTTTTCTACAAAGGGCAAAGATCAGGAAACCTATGGGGTTCACTTCCTATGGGGAGAGACACTGGGGTCATCCTGCTCACCCTGCCCCTCCATAATACTAAGCAGCTTTGTGAGTACAGCACTCATTTGTTCCAGTGCTCCTGGAAATTATCACAAAAGATTTCTTTCTAGCCACAGAGATCAGACATGTGTACATAGCTTTATAACCCCAGACTTATCTGTTCAGGAGACAAAACACTTTAGGTAGTAGAAAGTTAAACAAAGGTCACATGTTTTATTTATATATATATATATATATTGATCCAAGCACAGGACATGCAGACCGGCCTTTGGACTGACATTGAGTGACTGAGGATCTTTCTTACGGAACTCAGATGATAAAAAAAACAGTTCCACAGTCATGCTGAGTTCCTCAACTAATCAATGATCTGCCACATTCTGCAGATGTTACTACACAAAGTCAGCTCTGTCCTTGGCTGGCATGATGAACAATGTCCTCCCCCACAGCCATGTTAGTATTATGGATACATAAGAATGCCTGAAACCTTTTCAAATTATCAACTAGCAGAAAGAAATAATGCAGCCTCGACCATTTCACAGATCCAGGGATATCTAGCTGCCTTGTTTTCCACATCTGACACAATAAACACAAAATTCTTATTTTAATGTGAATTACATTGGTGGAGAAGGGGAAACTCTCGGTCAGCTTTGTATTGCTGTGTCCCCAGTATGACATTTCCGTACATTTCATGTTGCAGTGACTACACATACAATGTGGTGAAACTTCCCAGAAGGGGAACACTGAGCAATTGTGCTAGATAGATTCTAACACAGAAAAGAACTTTTAATGTATTTGTTGTAATTCTCACACCAATGTCGATTTGTGCAAAAGTTACCTCTCCTGAGTCCTATTCTGTACAGATGGCGTACTTCCTTGCTGAATGACACCGACAACAGATATGCTGCTGAATTCCTGATCCAAAACCTGCTCACATCTGATCAGCAATTCAGAAAGTACACTATTTAAGGGTAGGTATAAATTCCAGGCAACATTGCCCTCCTATCAATTTTGTATGTCTAAACTAAGACCTGAACTGTAATAAATTGCAGAGAACAAAAGAACTTTCTATTTATTCTTTTACCTGATGATTTTGCACTTCCTGTCCTAGGGTGACAGTCACTCGCTGTACTTTATCTTTGCAGCAGTGTTGTCACCTTGGAAAAATAATTTGAGGGGAAGCCAATAAACTGGTTTGTTTTTGGGATTTAGGTGAAAACCCATGCAGAAAGAAGATACAAACTCCATGCAGATAGTGTCCTGGCTGAGATATGAACTTAGGACCCTGCACTGCAAAGTGCTACCCTTTGTTCGGCATCAATTATAAGACAGTACGAGCTCATTCACAATAGTGTCTTGCATTAATGCACTCATTTTGATGCGCCGTTGTGTATGTTAACACATCGCATTCAACGCACAGCACCTGCTTTGTAAGCTGAGTTGCAATTTATAGTTAGTGGAACCCCCAAATGCAGCAGGCATTACATTTGTGGGCAGCATATTGGCTGAATGCAGTGACATGCTTATGACATGTGAATGGCAACGTGCATGTGCCGAATAAAATTCTTCACATTCCTAAAATGAGAAGAAGCTGATTGTACACCGGTGTGCAGGTTAGAACAATATCTACTGGGGGGGGGGGGGCGGCTCTCACTTATTTCTAATCTGCCCCCAATGCATATTCGTGCAGCATACAATGCATCTGACCATTGTCCAGTGGCTCAAGTGGTTAGCACTCTTGCCTTTGCAGCGCCAGGTTCCGGCCAGGACACTATCTGCATGGCGTTTGCAGGTTCTCCCCATGTTTGCGTGGGTTTCCTCTGGGTACTCCAGTTTCCTCCCACATTCCAAAAACATGCAGTAAGATTTATTGGCTTCCCTCCAAAAATGACCTTAGACTGTAGACTGTATTAAAGACATTTGACTGTGGCAGGGACATTAGATTGTGAGCTCCTATGAGGAACAGCTAGTGCCATGACTATGGACTTTGTACAGCGCTGCATAATATGTCAGCACTATATAAATACTGTGTAATAATATAAATAATAATAATCATTCATAAGGAATCACACACAGCACTGGTCTAATGCAGGTGTAATACATTTACTGAACATTTCTGACTTTCTTGGGAAGCCATTAAATCAATTGATCTGCTTGAATGAAGGATGCAGATCTTAGAAAGAATAAAAACAACTTTTGTTATTGGAAATAAACTTTAAAGCATACCTAAACCCAGAATTTTCACTTTACATGAAAGAGTAGACAACAATTTAATGTAAAGTAAAAATTCTGTTGCTTGTTTTTTTTTTTTTTTTAAATGCAACACACTTTAAAAAGGGGTGCAGCACTTCTCTGGCCCGAAGACGGATGCCAAGACACGTGGGACCCGATGGAAGAAACTTCCAGACCAATCGACTGCCCTACGGGATTGAAGGTAAGTGGATTTTTTGTGATTTGAGTTTAGTTCCTCTTTAAATATCAGGGACAGTGATCAGAGCTACGTATACTATAGATCTGTAATGCAAGAGACTGAAATTGCGCCGTATATTGACCAATGGACCACACAAGGGCCAATCAGTGAAGTCCACAGAGCGGTTACCCATAACAACCAGATTTCCTGTCGTAATTCAGATTGCTTGTGTTTTGGGTGCCCCCATTCCATGCCTTGCCCACAGTGATTATTAGGCATTATAATACCATATCTGCTGCACTAATAACAGAGAATTAATTACAAAACAAATCATTCTGAGACATAAAATGCATTGTTCTTATATCTGACGTTTATCACAGAATTCATCAAAATCGTCTTTCTTTTCTATCCCCCCTGACCTCAGTGCTCTATAGTAATCACTACCACAACATAGTACAACCATGCACAGTCACACCACATAAAAGTGAGTTCACCTCGGCCTCCCCTGCACAGAGATCCCAACTTCACCAGAGCCGCCATCTTGCCCACTGTACAACCAAGGTGACCCTGCAACCCGGAAGTAAAACATTAACTTGTCATTTAGAGGATAGATGGGAATTTCACTAAATAAAACCCTTAATACATAAACCTAACTCGTGAATTTATATGTATATACGACAATTAAATAACTTCCATGCTTTTTTTTTTATTTGAAGAAGAAAATAATACAAGCCACAGAGTATGAGAGTGAAGCGGACTTCTGCTCAGCCAATCACAGTTAACATGGGTGAAACACATAATCAGCCAATAGCGAAGTACTTTTGCGTTCTACGCCTCGCACTGAGAAATATTGCTCAGCCAATCAGGGCGTGGAATTGTGTGATCTTCTTTGGGGGCGGGTTGGCACTGTACCGGGTCTGCAGGCAGCTGAAGGTCGTGTTGGTAGACATGGCGGACTTCGATTCTGAGGTTGACCTCTCCGGTCTGAGCGCCAGTGCCTCGGATAAGGCAGAGCTGCAGCGAATGCTGGCGGTGGAGCAGCAGAAGGCGCAGTTTACAGCTCAGGTGAGGATTTATATTCATGGAGGTCACGTGCTGCACATGTGTGTGTGGCTCAGCATGGCCTGATATCACCCTGCACTGCAGGTCATCACATGTGAATGTCAGGGGGGCAGCACAGACACAGGGGGCAAAGGCTTTATATAAAAGGGGTGCGGGGGATCACCTCCCCCCTGCCATGGGGTCACATACCCAGCCAATGCCATGCAATCCCCAGGGTTAGGACTCTAAAGAGACCCTGTCATTCTAATAAACCCCATTCAAAGCACTTTATGGGTATTATACATACTTTACCTATTAAAATGTCTTTTTCTTTTGTGAACATCTCTTGGATTAATATTATTATTAAACAAAAAGTATGTATTGCCAACACATTATGAAGTGCTGTACATTAAATAGGGGCTGCAAATGACCGAAGAAAACAGACTGTGACACAAGTGGAGAGGACCCTGCCCTGAGGAGCTTACAATCTAGGATGGTGTCATAGCAGACTCCAAGGTGACACTCCATAGCAGGCGATCTTGGTGGCACCTGAAAAGGGAATTATTACCAAATGTCATTGACCCCTGCCTTGCTTCTTGCCTGATCATCTGTGTATTAAAGCCTACCTAAACCCAAATTTACACTTTACATAAAGGGTAGACAACCATTATATGTAAAGGAAAAATGTTTATATATATATATATATGTGTGTATATATGTGCAGCACCTCCTTCTTCTGCTGTCAAGACAGAATGGAGTGCAATGTCAGAGAGGACAGGATACGGATGCCAGAGACTAGAACATGCCCAGAAAGAGCCCTTTCTTTAATTGAAGGAAAAAAAATTGCAGACCTCACACATGCGCATTGAGATCGGCAATCTTTTTTTTTTTTCTCATCTACATCACCCGATCTCAAACCTGCACAGTGCGCAATCGGTGATGTGAGAAGATGTTGGCGCTCGGCCGAAGATGGATACCGGGACAGCGCGGGACCCAAACGAATAAGCCTCTTGACGGATCTGCGGGATTTAGAGTGTGTTTTTTATTTTCGGGTTTAGTTTCGCCTTACCTTTTTTAGTTTTTCGCTTGTACCTTTAACACCTCCTTTCACCTACACTCCTGCTCACCTGTACACCACCACTGCTTACCTGTTACTCACCCCCTTCCCCACTGTACTGGTCATCTATACCACCATTATCACCACCACTGCTCACCTATAAACACCCTTACACCTGCA
>NC_092868.1:35767539-35768072 GCF_032062135.1 Pyxicephalus adspersus | reverse complement strand
ACATCCCTGTAGCTATTGCAACCAGAATTTGACACACAACATACCCGCCCACTGCATGCTGGGAGGGCTGACAACAACCACCAACAGGGGTGCTGCTGTTGAGATAAATGGCTTGCTCTTGGTGTATAGCAGACATTGTTATGTAATAACCCCACACCCCTGGGTAGCTTTACTGCTACTCATTCGTGGGAATGTAGAATTGCTCCGCGCTAGCCCAGTTCCTCCATCCCTGCAAATTGTAGCTGGCAGATCAGGAGCTATACAGATCCCAAGAGCCTGAACACAGCAATGAAATTGCGTAAGGACCCCTTTGTAAAAAAAAAATGAAGAACAAAAACTACAAACTGGAGTTTAACTGAACATGCCATTTGGTTAGGAGTGCCCAAACATTGACAAGCTAATATTTCCCCACTTTATTTCCCCCTCACTTTTTATTACTAATATTATTATTATTATTATTATTATTAACCACCTGAGCGTTACACTGATTTCTAGATTTCTGTTCCAAAAGCGTCACAGGTTTTCATGAAATT
>NC_092868.1:35549314-35766125 GCF_032062135.1 Pyxicephalus adspersus | reverse complement strand
GGGGATTTTAGTGTAGGCGAAAAAATACGGGCTTAACCAAAATAGCAAAAATATTTAGTGCGAGAAATTACGGGCTTAGCGGTTAGGGGGTTAATAATAATAATAAACAGGATTTATAAAGTGTCAACAAATACACAGGTCTGTACATTAAATAGGGGTTGCAAATCACATATACAGACAGTGACACAGGAGCCGGAGAGGACCCTGCCCCCGAAGAGCTTATAATCTAGTTTACAATCTTTTTTTATTAATATCCTTTTTCCCCTTCTCTAGGTGCACAATTTTATGGATGTCTGCTGGGATAAATGTATGGACAGACCTGGCAACAAGCTGGACTCCAGAACAGAGAGCTGCTTAGTGAATTGCGTGGACCGATTTATTGACACCACCCTGACCATCACCAACCGCTTCACTCAGATTGTTCAGAAAGGAACACACTGACCTCCCGATCCCATGGACTGAAAAGATTTTTGTGTTTGATAAAAAAAAAAAAAAGGCTGACTGACTTTTTCAGTTTTTTGACTCTGATAACTCACAGGAACTCAGTTCCTTCTGCTGATATATGTAGTTTCATTTTTTTAATTTCACAACTTAAATGGGCAAAATCTGTTTTAGGTGTCAATAAAATGCTGAGAGCTATTGGTACTCTTACCTACAGTGTTTTATTTGTCCTTGCTTCACATTCCTATATTTACAATTTACAAAGATTCTGATCTTTTTGTTGACTTAGACTGTGTAAACACGTGCAAAGGCTCAGGGCTGATATCGAACTAGAATCTGGTGCGTGTACAGTCCTCGTCGTCCATCTTTCCAACGACCGTCCTAGCGGATCCACAGATAATGGAAGACGAGCGTTCATAATGGAGGTGAGGGGTAGAGAGTGCAGCGGGGTGCTGCTTCGTCATTTTCCCCCCTCTCCATAGAGCAGAGCTGTATGTACATCACTTGTTCTTGCATCGTGCAGTCTTTTCTCGTTGGAAAGGATTGTAAAAGATCCTTTCCAATGACAATTAGGCTGGGTACACACTTGCAATAAGCCTGAGCTTTTTAGTGGGTTTTGATAAAAGATTAGAGATCAGTTTGAAACTAAAGACAACCTAGTTTTTTTTAGACCCATTTGGGAAGCAACTGGAAGGAGACATTTATATAAAGAAGTCAGTTTCCACTTTTCTCTTTTGTAAAATAGAATGTGGAGTCTCGTAACATGACTATGGACTTTGTAAACTGCTGCGTAATATAAATACTGTGTAATAATAATCTGACTACTTTTTGGTTACTATGGCCAGCATTTTTCCCTTTGCTCCATGCTGGCTCATATCACAAAATGTCCAACTTGTTAGCACACAGCTAAAGCAGGAATGTTTAGATTAGAATACAATTATACATTTGCCTTGATTATGTATGGCTAGCAAGAGATAATCAGCCCAAATCCTGCCTTGAATTACCTTGCTGGAAACTGCTGTTTCCAAACTCACTGACTACATGCTAATTCCAAAAAGTGTGAATAATTCATGCAAGTGAAACATCTGCCCTGGAACTACCATACCATACATGTTAGTGAAAGCTTCTATAAAAGTATCTAGGCTTCAGTTTTTTAATTTTCATTTTATTGTTATAATCATCGTATTTCAGGGATAGGGAAATTGATGTAACTTGCCTTTAAAAGCTGTAATATCATACAAAATATATTTATTGGTGGATAATGAATTCCTTGCTTTAGAAGTATGAGTATAAGTGCTTCCTTACAAACGTTCCGATTGCCTTTGCATAGGTATGTTATAAATGATTATATTTTAATCAGTAGTTTGTAGAAAATTATAAACCAGAATAAATTCCAATGAATTGGATAAATCTGAAAATAAAGCAAAGGTATTTGGAATCCACAGGCTCCGAATCCGAAACCGAAAGGAAATAACTGGAAAAGATAGAGGAAATGAACTTTGAAGACTCTGACATTAAAAACATTCCATTCCATACCTAGATGAAGAAATGTACTGAAATGTGATGTATGAGAGTACGTTGTTTGTTCATATTTGAAAGTTGCTTAAAGTGTAAAGCCAAAATTTTTTGTAGGGTAGGAAAAGGTTACATTTCCTGTCTGTTTTTATTTTTTCTGCTCTCTGTCCCATTGGGGAAATCTCCCTTCACCTGGAAGTTGGAAGAAATTCCCCAACGTGATGGAATAAGTAAATATGTTTATAATTTTTATAATATTTTTGTGTTTGTTACAACACACAAAAATGATGAATGCCAAAAAAGAAAGCCTTGTCCCCCCAGAAATCAACTTTATTATTTATAGAGACCCTGCTATCAATGTGAAAACACAAACATAAAGTTATATTTTAAATGCTTTCTTGGTGCACTCATGTTCCTGGAACATTACAATATGAACTTGCTAGAAGCTAACTACGACAAAAAGGGTAAATTCCCCTGCGCAACTCCTTAACTTTGCACTTTATTGTTCTCTCATCTTCAGGGAGTGTCTAATTCTGTGCTGGCCCATCTCCTCCACTTCTAACCTCCCTACATAACCTTTTATTTAACTGCCAGGGAAGGTGCCAAGGGTACACTACAGATGGTCATAGCTCTGGGTATGCTGGGGCTGCAGAGCCAAGATGCACAGGGGAAGGTTTACAGGTAAACAACATACATAATATATTACATGCACTAAAAATACAACTTTTTTTTTTACTAAATAATATGTACCTGCAGTCTATGAAAAAGGAACAATATGACTGATTACTGTTAGTAACAATTGCAGTTTTTATCAGCATTAATTTGACTCAATTTTGAGTCATTGCATTTGAATCATTTTTTTTGCTGTGAATGTAATGTTCACCCTTTACCACTAGGGAGATCTGCTGAGACAGAATTGAATTGATATTTCAGATGTTTCACACGTGTTTGCAAGATTCAACTTCAGAAAATGGCCCTGATATATTAAAGCTCTCCAAAGCTGGAGAAGATACACTTTCATCAGTGAAGCTGGGTGATCCAGCAAACATGGAATGGATCTGTTCCTGGATTAAAAACATTTGCTAACAATTTGCAAATGATTTTTTAAAAATACATTCCAGGTTTGCTGGATCACCCGGCTTTACTGATGAAAGTATCCTTTTCAGCCTTCGAGAGCTGTAATAAATCAGAACCAATTTGTCAGATTTACTGCTTTAAAAATACACCCTGTAATGTTTAAGGTCAGAAATAAGTGTATAAAAATCGGCATGTTTTATATATATATACTAGATCAATCTATATCAATCAGTTTTGAGATTTTTACAAATGTACGTTTATAATAAAACATTTTCAGACTACAAAGCCACCACTACATATAAAACAACTGACAACTATATACCAAGCCATACAATAAATGTTGTCAGCTGTCCAGGTAAAAAAAGTCATAAATCCCTTGCTAAGTGGAATGTACAGTAATTTACTCTAGAAAAGCTCCTGATTCCATAAGTATATATGTTCTATCAAGGAACATGAAACTAACATAATGAGAATCTCATATCTAAGTGGTAGGGTTGGTATTGTGAAATGCTAACATAGGCCAAGGTCAGCAGATTTAGGGCTGGAAGGAGGGATTCATCATTCTGCTCACAGTGGCTGACACATCCCAGGGCAGCCTTTCTCAACCTTTTTAATATGAAGGAACCCTTAAAAAAACTTTCAGGTCATCAGGGAACCCCTGCTATATTTGCTATATGCACAGCTCACAGTACATTAGTGTGGTGGTCGGTATCACCCTTACAGAGAGCCAAATAGATTATTGGTGACCTAAGAGTCACAAACTGCTCATTGCTCAAAGAACCTGCTGGCAACCTCTGGAGGATCCCTAGGGTTCCATGGTCCTGATTGAGAAACATCGTCCTAGGCTATATTGAAGGTTCCTTGCTGCTTCTCCTCCCACCAGTGCCATACTTTATTTTTCCCTGCCTTGGAGTGTTTCTTTGGTGGCTACTGAAATTTACCATTCAGGTCCAAAACACTGAGATTTTAGTGATAATGATTGATTTTACTGTTGATTTAGATTGAATATATGCTTTAGCTAATAGATGGTTCTCTTATTAGAGTGGTTTGAGGAGATGCTGGTACAGCCAATGTCTGTTCTAGATATTGTTGGAATTTGTGTTTGTGATGAGTGCTGTTATCATCCAGCCTTGGTGGAGTCGGCTAAGATAATACAGGTAGTTCCCGGGTTACATACGAGATAGACTGTAGACTTGTCCTAGGACAGATGTTTGTCTCAACATATTATTAGGCAGCATGGTGTCAGTTACTGTAAAAAATCCTCACAGTGAGTTATTAAAAAACAAAGCAAAAAAAAACTTTATGGAGCCTAGACATTCATTAACTTCCGGAGCAAGCTATGCTTTGATATTCAAAAAAAAAAAGCAATAGCAGAGTTTTTCTTGGTCATTAAAGAGTTACAAGAGGCTGCAGAAAGAGCTTACCCCTCTAAGGTCACCCACAACCTCAGCTGTGTTTAGTAAAAGATTTCTTCTGCAAGTCATCCAAACCACCACCCACCCTTCAAGCCCCCATCCTGCACACAAGCTAGCAGGGAAGTCCAGTATGTATCTAGGAGTCGTCCATATGTTGGATGTCCTTAACCTGGGGAATACCCGTAGTAAGAATTATGTCTCCATTAGTTGTTGTAAATTTAGATGTAATGTCATGTTGATTCTACAATGCTGATGTAATGTAACAAGAACAAAATATCTTTTTGGGACCCCACTTGGCATCATCAGAATTTCAGCTTAAATGGTCCTCACTCAGGCGTAACAGTCAGACCTTCTGATCCTACCATTGGGTCTCCACACGTGTGCTTTGCTTTTCTCTATCTTTAATCTTTTACTTTGTAACTTTTATTCCAAATAAACCCTCTAGATCCGGGGTGTCCAAACTTTTTGCAAAGAGGGCCAGAATTAATGAGGTGAAAATGTGTGGGGGCTGACGACTAAGCAGGGTTAATGTGGGCGTGGTCTTCGTGGGTCCCACACAGCACACACCCACTCGGGTGATGTGAGGGATTCCCTCTGCATAGGAGTCCAGTGTCAGTGTGGGCTCTGTGCAGAGCATGCCCTTTGCACACATGGGGACTCCCGTGCTGCCGATTATTGCCGCAGAGTAGCAAGCTGAAAATTGCAAGGCGGTTGGTAAAGTCTAATGAAATATAAAATGAGCGTGTGAGTGCTGGTGGGCCGCATAATATTGATTTTATGACAGAGGCTGCGGGCCGGTGGAAATTTGAAACACGGGCCGCAATTGGCCCCCGGGCTGGACTGTGGACATGCCTACTCTAGATCATCTCACGGTGGACAGAGGTATTGTTTTTTCTTTATTACTAATTGTAGACCCTACTATACCTGCACCTACAAGCCTATTTCTTTTCTCATTCTTTCATTACAGTTTTGATTTGGCCTATATGTGTCATAGAGGGCTCTAGGATGTCTGATGGGTCATGTGACCAGGCTCTGCACCTACCATCACCCTAATCACTGTGATTCATGTATTGGTAAACCACATTGCATTATAAATCTGCTTTTTTCACTTTCTCAAATATGTTTTTGTTAATCAGTATATTGTTTCTATTACTTTTACATAACCTTTATACTGAAGAGTTTTAATCTTGATTGGTTTTGAAGCCCAGAATAATAAACATAAAATGTATAATGTGATATCATATTAACTATATAACATTTTACTTTATTCTGCAATTCACTATTCTGTTGACGTTAGCGTCATCTAGTGGCCAATTAAAGGCATTGCTATAATTTATAAAGAACATATTAAGTGATTTTCTTGCTGTAGTTCATTTTTATGGATTTTCTTCCATCATACTTTAAATAGTTGTTTTTAAATTAGCTATATTAAAAGTTTATATTATGATTGTATTTTTATTTTAGTGAGAGAGTTCGACCCACAAGAGAAAGAGCGAGAGAGAGAGACTGCTTCTTTAGGGGATTGGGATACCTTTGGGGTTACACTCATATATGGAATTAGCAATACAGTATGTTTAATTAGAATGTGCAGATGTATTAGAGAAAAATGATATTGCCAGGCTTGTTGAAATTGCTGGAACTTTTACTGGATTGTATACCAATTATGCCAGTTGCTACCATTCTCTGAACAACCCGCGCTATAACTCTCTGTGAATTACATGACATCTCCTCCTTATTTTCATCTCTTTCTCTTCTTTTTACCTTCAGTATGTTCAAAACTAATATTGGATTTCATAATTAGGGTACCTTTGAGTAGTAATTGGTATACAATTTGGTAAAGGTTCCAGCAATTTTATCAAGTAAGCCTAGCAATATAATTTTTCACTAATATATCTGCACATTCTAATAAGCATACTGTATTGCCAAAACTTTATATGATTGTAGCCCCAAAGGTATCCCAATCCCCTGATGAAGCCCTGTGGGGCAAAACGCGTAGAGTGGGAAACAGATCTGTTGTTGTAAATGTACCTGAATATACTTTAATATTACTACTCTTTAAGTAAAAGACTAGTGCATCCATGTTAGCCTAGGGCTAGCGTAGATGATCTCTGTCTATTTTTTAGTATGTTGAAAACAAATAAAATGAAGTGATTATATAAAAATACTCTTGCCCTACAAAAGCCTGCTCTTTTCTCTCTCTCAAACTACCTTTAAAATTTTATTTTAGTTTTAATGTAAATTTTACAAAAGCTAAAGTGACTTTTTGCGCAGGACATATAACGCAGGACATGCACAGTGTCATAGGACCTCAGGCTTTGACAAGGGGAATCCCTTCCAAAATGTGTACCAATCCAATCCATTTACAAAACTAACCTGTAAGCGCTGTCAGCTTAGAATTGCTTTGTTGGTATAAAACAGAGGATAATCAGATTTGATTTTTTTAAGGTGCTGCCTTAGTGTTTTTTTAATACATCTATTTAAAGACATTTCTGCCTGGAGATCTCATGAGCAATAAGAGCATTGTCCATTTCTAACAATACCCATGACTGGTTGATGGACTGATTTTTGCTTAGTGTATTAGTCTGACATTTTTATTATTATATCTATTTATTTATTAGACTCTTTTAGACTGTTTCAACTTAAGGTTGCTAAAAAAAATAACACCACTTTATTTTTAGCATTTTCAGGTGGTCAACATGCTTTAGGCTTGTGTCAATCAGTTTGACGTTAGTTTGTGCTTTGTTGTTAGTTTGACATCAGTTGTAAGCACTTCTAGGATCATTCAGAATTCACTGACGGGTGCATCTGGCCTTCCTAAAGTAAGAATTGTATTTATATAGACTTGCATGGGTAGTGTGTACTTCTATGGGGATGCAAAACCTCCTTTGAAGAGTAGAATGTCAAAAATCCCTGCAGGTGTAAGAGATCTGTGCTCTCATTAGCTTCTTTTACCTTGAATCCCTCTGCAGCTAGCAGGTCTGACCATGAATCTCCTGGTTCTCAGATCATGTTTTCTTCCTACCCTGTACCTTGTGACTCCATGCAAACTAACCTAATATTGGACACTCCATCTGCTGGTGGTGGTGGAAACATCACCTGAAGTACCTGAGCTGTAGCACTCCTTCCAGTGGCAGTTATTGGTAATCTGTAACAAGATCTTTTGCCCAGTCATGTGATCTTTCCTATATAAGAAAGTTACAGGCTAAACAAAGTTATCTAAACACAAAGTTTCCAGTCTCTGCTCTCCAGGCATCCTGTGTGTCTCCAGTTCTGATCCTAGCTTTTCTGATTATCCTCCACTATGGCTTGGCTTCAAATATTGAAACTGCATCTTGTCTTTCTGGGTTCTGATCCTGGCTCTGTTCTGCTTATCTGGCCTTTCCTGACCTTGACTTTTGACTATTTTTCTGCCTTCTAAATCTGAACCAGCAACAGTCAGCTGTCAACTCTGACTTATGCATGGGCCACAACCTGGGCACCAACTTCCAAAGTCTTGCAGGGCATGCTAGTGAAACTGGAAATTGCTGCCTTAGACTCTATGCCTCGTCCATGCTCCAATCAAGCAGGCTGCTTACACAGAGAGTTCAATGACAAGCCATTAACACTGGCTCTAAAATGTATTTAACAATATAATCTATACATACCACGAATCATTTGAACTCTATTCTTTTGGACAAATCTGCAGACCTGTATATAAAACAAAGCACCAAGGAGGATCAAGACTTACTCATGAAAAAATGTAGAATATGTCCTGTATCACATCTCAGGAATTCCTTTTCCTAGGCTTTCCACCTCCCTTCCTTCTCTGCTCTTGTTTCTATAAATACATAAATTCAACCAGAAGTGCATTAACTACTTGAGTCTCAGCGCCTTTTCCCCTTATAATCTGGTAAAGTTGCAGATTGTTTTATTTTTAAGTTTTAGAGATGTCTACATTTCATGCCTTATACTATTTAGCATTTGTAATCTACCCTGCAAAAATGCATTTTTCTATACTTTTTCTAACACAACATTTACATAATTAGTGCACCCTCAGATCTTTACCCCATGATATTATACAAATAAAATAATATCACATTGTTGCATGGTGTCTCTAAGGTTAGCACTCTGGTCTTGGCAGCGCTAGGTCCCAGGTTTGAATCTTGGCCAGAACACTGTCTACATGGAGTTTGCAGGTTCTCCCTGTGTTTGCATGGGTTTCCTACCACATTCCAAAAACAGTAGTTAGGTTAGGTAAGTTAACCTAACTGCAAGTTAACCTAACTGCAAAAAATGCAGTTAGGTTAACTTGCTTCCCCTTAAAATTGACCTTAGACTGTATTAGTGACACATGACTATGGTAGGGACATTAGAAGGTGAGTCCCTTTGAGGGACAGCTGGTGACTAGATTTGCAATATAATTACTACATAATATGTTGGTGCTATATAAATACTGTGTAATAATTGTTGGATTTACTGTAAACACCTTTTCTCTGTAAGATATTTGTACATTGTGTTTGTTTATGCTATTCTTATTTTATTATATGTATTGTTAATTTTATACATTTCCTCAAAAAAAAATATATTTAAAAAAATGATATCACATGTGTGTGTGTTTTATGATTGCATTTGATGTATGTAAGGCGTGTGAATGGGATTATATAAATTGTGAGCATATTATTAAAGATAAGATGCTGGGGGAGGGCACAAAGAAGAACAACTGCCAATTCCAATGTATGATGTGAGAGCTCAGCGGTAGGGATCATGTGACAAATGCTGGGCCTAGCAAGTGCCCGTTAGGCCTGTGCACAACATCATAGAAGGTGGTCACATTGCTCTAATATAGGCAAAGTACAGGGTGTTTTCCCTTGCAGGCATGGAAATAAAAATGCAGCAGAGGCACTTACAGAAGAGACTATAAAGAGCTTAGGGTGGGCTTTACATTGACACTGCCATAACTGGGCAAGGTGATGGTATCCCTTTAAGACTGAATATCATGTTTTTACATAAGAATAGGCACCTAAAATATCAGAGGTGGAATAGGAAAAGCTGCAGTGCCTAAATCTCTTTCAATATCTCATAATAAATTATACTGATTCCAAGACAAGGCTTTATTTATAAAACAGGAAATCTTACATTCCCTCAAACACTCTCTGGTGGGAATCTTCCAGGTCCATGTGTTTCAATGGTGTTAAATAATTACCACTAGGGAATATTTGAGGAAAAGCCAACTTCCCCGGTTTATAATTGGAGCCCTAAAAAAGTAGCTCAGTACAGACAACTGTATCTAGGAGGATCAATGTTAGAGATTTACTGTCTTGCAGGTGACGTGGTATTAGCTGAGGCATGCAGTGAAACTTGGAATTCACCCCGTAAAGAGTGATGGGTTGGTAACCCTAATGGCCACCAGACTATTTAGCTGTAAAGATGTCACCAAGTTAGGACAGTAAGGCTTAGGTCAGGACAGGTAGCTATCAGGAAGCAGAGTCATAGATAGATAACAGGAAAAAGAATCTTATACAGGCTGAGGTTGGGCAGGCAGCAAACAAGAAACAAAGTTAAGGTCAGCCTGAGGTCAGAATCCAGGAAATCAGACAATGTTAGTGCTAGGGAAAATTGGAGGTAAGCATTTTAAAGATCCAGCAATAACCTGCAAGTAGACCCTAAAAACGCCCTTCTAAATCTAATCACTGCCTATTCACACATTTGGATAAAGTCTTGTGAATGGTCCTGCACGTATACTTTGTAAGCAGCAACAGAAGGGTGCACAACGGGCAAGAAGGTGAACACATGAGCAGAACAGTAACAATCCCTATAATTACAGTTTATGAAACATTATCATTATCATATTGCATCTAAATAAGTTTTACATTTTGAGTTAAAAATCTCTGTAGCCACAGATTAAAATGGAAAGGTGGGATAAAATGATTGGTGAAATTAGAGTTCTTTCCTAACTTTCTGCATTTCCCTCTGACAATGCGCCACTTATTGTGCATATTGTTTAACTAACTTGTGAAGATTTTGCTCTACACGGTGGTGTGGGCTGTACCAGCAATCAACCATAACGGAATGCCCTAAGGCTACCCAATAGCAATAAAAAAATAACAGTTAATAAAACCACAATAGACTACAGATTGAAATAGAAAGGTGATTTATTTTATAATAGGCAGATAGACAGCTAATACTTTACTTCATTTTTTTGCAGTGCCCTCAGTGCAAGATGCTCAACAAAGCTGACAAGTTGAACTATCTGAACTGACTGGAATTACCTCAAGAACCTTGATCCTCTGGGGGTCCCAGACACAATCTTCCTCTAAGCCACTATCAACCATACCACACTTTGGAGGTACCCATGCTGTATCATAGCCATGGTCATGCCATGTCTTTTGCCAAGGGTGATTTTGCCTGTCAATTTTTTTGACTTTACCCACATTCACCCTGAGCTTCAAAACAACCTGGTCTGTTTTATCCCCTAAGGGGTAACGTAAAGCTTTGTTTAAATCTCTACTAACATAGACACCTCTTCCCAGCATGCCATCCTTTGACCTCCTAAATCCACGCTTTGTAATACTTTCCGCTGCAGAAGCTGTAGTGCCATGGAACATGGTGTAGATCCTTCCATCATCTGGTGTATCAGTGCCTTGAAGAAATATTTCTTTAAAGTTTGGTAATAGCTCCTCGGCCCATAAGTCTCCAAGGATATTAAAAGGAAATCCAAAGGAAGAGGCCATGGCTACTGAAATGAAAATAAATAAAATAATAAAAATTTTTTAGGGAAATTCTATTGTCAACAAGGAGAAAGTCAATGTTGTAAATTACATTGGTTTCTTTTGAATAAATGTTGAATTTAGTATGCTTTGGACATTTTAATAACTGAGTTATTCAGCCACAATATTAATTCAGGTTTTAATTTTTTTAAGGTTTTCATTTAAAGGAGGCTCCATCCATGGCAGCCTCTGCAAATTTTTCATTTTGGCATTCATGTATGTTCATTTACAGGAATGTTGTGAGCAAGTACCCAGAAGGAGCTTTGCCTGCCACCACCTTTACCTTACTCCAGTTAATATGCTCACAAAAAAACTTATTGGTTAGAAAATCAATGACCATTCATTTTTTGTTTTATATTTTTCTAACAGAATCATAAAATATTTACCTGACACATGAGGTAGAAATCAGTATATGGCAACACTATTCTTTACTGCGATTTCTCCCTTTAGTAAAAGCCTGTAACATATGATAAAATGAACAGAATGGTAAAAGTAAAAAAGGAAGCACAAAAGTGCGGTAAGCCTGAGTGTGGCTTGGGTTAAAAAAAAAGAGATGAAAGTGGTAACCCCAAACCACACTCGGGGCAGCTAAAAAAATGAAATATAAGGACTTTCCTTGTCCTATCAGCATCCTCTGGCGTCCTCCAGTGTCCTGCCATCCTCTGGCTGCACCCTCTGCATTCAGCCGCAGCTAGGGGCGAGGCAGGAATTTCAAATTATTTTGTATTGCATTCAATACAAAATATTGTAACTCCTATTTAATGCACAGCACTTCGTAATATGTTGGCACTATATAAATCCTGTTTATTATTATTAATAATAATAATAATATTAATATTGAATACAATACATTGGATTTATGTCTAAAAGTGGTACATTGTCTTTCATGAAAATTTATTTTACAATTTAATATATTTTAATAGTATGAGTATAATAGTTTGAAACACAAAATCATGTCAAAGTTTATTATTAAATTTAATATTATTTTTTTAATTTATTTAAGTTATTATTTTGACATGATTTTGTGTTTCAAACTTTATTATACTCATACTATTATATTATACTGTAAAAAAAAATTTCATGAAAGACAATGTACTGCTTTTAGTCATGAAAATCCAGACAAAAATGAACCCCACAGGAGGTTAAAGAGTTTCAAGAGGTTGCAGAAGAGCTCAGTCCTAAAGATCACCCACACACACCTTCCTGTGTTTAGCAAAGGATTTTTTCTGCAGGTCATGCAAACCACCCCCCATCAACCCTTCATACTGCATATGAACTAGCAGGGAAGCCTGTTTTATCTACGAGTCATCCGTATGTTGGATGTCCTTAACTCCAGGACTACCTGTATACCAGTCTGCTCATTCACCAGATATTAACCTCCCTGGTGGTATTCCTGAGTGTGGCTCGGGGTTAATTTTCAGTACCAAACGTGGTAACCCCGAGCCACACCCAGGGTGGAATTGTAAGGCAATTTTAAAGCTCACCTGGTCCCCACGTGCCCGGGGCATCTTCCAGCGGTGCGTCCTCCAGTGGTTCCGACGTCTTCCTCCGATCTGCATCCTCTGCCAATGCCCAACCAGCATCTGTCTCGCCTGGCGATGCCTGCCCATCATCTGCGTTCCTGGCGTGTGAACATTGGGGGTGTGAGGCCGGGGACGCAGATGCTGGGCGGGCATAGGATGTGTGTGGCTGGAGGACAGGATCAGGTGGAAAATTTAAAATGATAAGTAATTTTAAATGTACCATTTTGACATTTAAAAATACTAAAATAGTCAGACCACCAGGGAAGTTAAGCTATAGACCCTTTTGATGCTGAAAGTAGAAAACGCCAACTGTTTTAATCTTTTGCCAGTCAGTATAAAAAGAAAGTGAGAACCAGAAAATGAAAGAAAGATAAAGACACAGTGAAAGGAATATATTTTTGCTGAGTTTTGAATTTAAGTTGTTTTTGTGTTTTTGCTATATTTTGCAGTTAATTGAGTTGTGTCGAAACTAGTTATATCCTCCTTATCAGTAGGTCAATATTTGCTCCATCCTTAACTTGAATCTTCTTACCTTGAAACATCTTGTTCAGCGAAGTTGTTAATTAAGTTTCTTGTTACTGACTAACTACTAAGTGTCTTCCACCTGGTTGTCTGACTATATAAACTGTGATGTGAAAATAAAGTTTTGAGACAGTATATAACTATATATGCTTAAGTTGCGTGTTGTGTTAATCACTGCTCCCAACGCGTTGAAAACCGAGGTCACGATAGAGAGGGAAATATTGGTCTGGGATCAATAGGAAATCGCCTTAACACACAGTCATAGGTATCAATGTTAAAACCAAATTTTCATATGGCCCCCATCATACTCTCCTACCTTCAAGATGTAAATGAGAAATAATACCTCCTGGATATCTGGTGAATGTGATGATGATGCCTCCTATTTTAGGAAAGCAATGCTGTACACTAAAACAACCCCTTTGTTTTAAGATAGAAATGCTGTAAAGTAATTACCTGGATTTTTTTCTCAATATATATATATATATATATATATATTTATTTAAACCCTAATTTGCTAGGTGTACTGATGCAATGTTCTGCAGAAACACCTCACTCTTTATTCAAACACCCCCCTCCCCCTTAATCCATTTCCAGGAAATCAGTGGTGCTTATGAATATGCCTACAGGGGATGGTTAGAAAGTCCTTATATTGTACATGGATATATTGCTACGTGCCAGGTCTGTTTTTACACCAGTGCACAACACTTTAGCAAGCTAATGAACACAGCGTACAATGATACAATGTTCAAAAATGACCATTGGGTAACAGTTAATTATTATTTTTATTATTGTTATTAATAATAATAGAAAGTGGCAACATTACGCAGTTCTGTACTTTAAATAGGGGTTGCAAATGATAGACGAATACAGACAGTGACACCGGAGGAAAGGACCCTGCCTCAATGCATGTCCAATCTCAGGCATATACAGAAGAGCAACCCAAAGGTTCTGTATATGTTCTGTATAGGTTGCACTCAATGTGGGTTTCCCCTTCAGTTTTTACTATCCTAGCAATAAAGACAGAAGGACATGAGACCTCCTCAAAAAAGAAAAAAAAAAAATCATCAAAAGCAAAATAAAAAGAAACAGATTTTTTGTTATGTAAAAGGGATAGCCATTCTTTTATATAATGTTGAAGATGATCATAGGTCAGTTTCAAGAAGTTTTAGTTCACTTTTTCCAAAATTAAAGGTATAAAAATATACAAATGGTATAAAAATATAATACATTTGGTTAAATAAACTGGAAAAGGAAGAGAAAAGGACACGGTATTTATGTCTAGTTAAAGCTAACAAATGGATTTTCAGTGAATAACTACAAAATACTCCGTTAAAGAATGAGTCACACTTTTCTTAACCTTCAGGCCTGATAGAGGACATGCAAAATAGTTACAAATAAAGTGCAACTAAATACTAATAATGTTTTATTAAATAAATTATAAGTTAAATTAATAAATACAATTTAACATTTATAAAGAATTAAAATAGTATAGTTTATTATGTTTTTTTGGGGTTTACCTTCAAGCCTGATGCACCACATAAAAAATATGCACAAGTAAGATTCTGTTGAGTATGATTTAACTTTTTTTTACAAGATATCATTGACAAAAAATTGCTATCGGCAATTGTTTGCAGAGATGCCTGCTTTTACAGCCATGAATTATAGCATGTTTGTGGCTTTTATTAAATCTTTAGTAGGTAAATTTCACATAGAAGTTAAAAGCAAATTACTAAATAATATGAGAAAACAAATTCATATACAGCATGTGTTCCTATTTTTCACACAGATTTGAAAAGGTTGCTTTATAAAAAGTCTCAAAATAGAAAAAACTCGGTCTGGACCGAGGTACTCACCAGGCGCCTGATGAATCTAGTCTAAGCTTGCATTCTAGATGCCTCTGACTTTTGTAGGCTTTCTAATAAGTTTCATTTTCAGTTGTAATATCTATCCTGATGTTCTTTAAAGCAACTTTTTCACAGATAGCACATCAGAAAATAACAGAGAGAAACAAGAAAAAATGTATTTTATGGTCAGTCAATTTTGGTTACCTACTGTTTAAAGAATTAACCATTATATGCGGTTGTAATGTATATGATTTTGTAGAGAGAAAGGGTAAAAAGTTTCAAAATGTTACTATAATAATATAGTAAAAGTATTCGCTGTTACTATAATAGTAGATATGTCTGGATAAAAAAGTGTAACATATCTGAGCAGAAGAACCTAAGAATGAATCACAATATTTCTACCAAAGGCCAGTACTTGCATAATTGAAAAACTACTACACCCATACTTTAGAGATCCTCATATTATTATTATTATTATTATTATTGTTATTAAACAGGATTTATATAGCGCCAACATATTACGCAGCGCTGTACATTAAATAGGGTTTGCAAATGACAGACTAATACAGACAGTGATACAGGAGGAGAGAACCCTGCCCCGAAGAGCTTACAATCTAGTAGGTGGGGGAATTTCACATTGTGGGCAGGTCGTGGGAAAGAATGTGTGAGAGCCAGGATGCAAAGTTGTCCACAAATTGTGATACTGGGCCAGGGGGGAGGTAGACAACAGCAACAATGAGGGTAAGGGGCTAAAAAGTCGGACAGAGTGGACTTCAAATGAAGTGAAAATGAGAGAAGGTGGGGTAGAAAGAACTCTGTATGTACAGTTAGGTGAGAGAAGGAGACCCACACCACCCCCGACTTTGTTGCCAGTCTGGGGGTATGTGTAAAGTGCAGGCCTCCATAGGAGAGAGCAGCAGCAGAGGCAGAGGAGGAAAGCCAAGTTTCAGTGAGAGCAAGAAAGTTCAGAGACTTAGAAAGGAGAAGGTTGTGTATGGAGGATAATTTGTTGCCAACACATCTGGCATTCCATAGACTGCCAGAGAGAGGGGGTAAGGACTTGGGTAGGATGGGTAGGGTGAATGGGGATGAGGTTAGGAGAAGGGAATGTCTTACTGAGAGTGAATGGAAAGTAGAGGCTGAGTGGGGGACCAGGGTTGGGTGAGATGTCACCAGAGAGTATCAGTAAAGTAAAAAGGTGCAGGAGCACAGACAGAGAAATAAGGAGAGTGAAAGAGCAGAGAGATGAGTTATCAGACTGGGGAGTGCAGGGAGTAGTGGCAACAGAGAGAGAGCAGGATGAATAATACATTTTACAGATAATTGGGAACCATATGCGTACAATAAACAATGTGGCAAACTGAAGTCCAAGAGAAGCAGTCCAATAATATAGGTTCAAGTGAGGCTTGTAAACTTGTTCCAGGAGTGCAGGATGATGATTCAGTCAAAGAGATGGTTTGATGTAATACCAGCTTAGAATGGTAGCAGCAGCAGAGAATGTGTTGGAGTCCAGGTGGATAATTCGGTCCAAAGGCAGGAGGTAGAAGTTAAAATAGTATGTCCAAATCTGTTCCAATTCCTGTGTCAATTCTTTGGATTAATTCCCATTGCACTTATAATTTGGGCACTTGAGATTAATCAAACATCTAAGCACCAGCAGGCTGAGAAGGACCTTCACCGGCAAGGTTAACCACTCTGTTATCCTTTGCCAAACACCCATTCATAGGTAGACGGCCACCACGTGCTTATACGGAAGCATGCACCGTTACCCTTGACAACCGTGTCGCCCACTGCCACTTTAGACAGGGATGTCTCAGCAATCACAATGTTTAGTAGTGTTTTCAGGTTAGCAAGTTACACTTCTTCTAGAGATTCCGCTTACTCTTTTTATAGTGTTTAAACATAACAAAACACAGTGCATAAACAAGTAACATAACAAAACACAGTGCATAAACACGTACAGAAAAATAAAGACTAATCACAGAAAAGTAACAGTACAATAGCAACATGGTAAAATAAAAGGGAATAATTGTGAAAATATACTTTAATTAGAGTTGGTTTTCCTTGGTCCAGGTTGCTGTGTAAAGTCCAAGTTATTAGTCAGTCACTGGGCACCCTACAGTGCTCAATGTGTCAGTGCCGTTGTCCTTAGCAACAAGATGATATCAGTGAGAGCTGTCTCTGCTAGACTTACATGCCTTGTTCTATGTCAACCACAGAGGTGTGACTAATAGGGCAATCCAATGACAGCAGGGTGGGGGATATCTGAAGGGCTGTGTCCACATGGATTATGATGTTCTGTGGACACCTCCAAAATGTCCTTGTTCTAGCAATATTCATAAGTCCATAAATTCAGGTTTTATGAACTGCCAAGCCCCAGATTATTAGTCAGCACAGAATAAGGACATCACAGAGACCAAACTAGGCATGTCTGGGACTTATAGTTTACCAGAACAGGCTAAATATGGTTTCCAGGCTTTCCCCAGGCTAGAGACTGGGACTAGTTCCTGGTCCTAAAATGCTCACCATAATGATCTGGCTTTGAATCGGCTAACTACTACTCTACAGAACTGTTGGTGGAAAAATAAAGAATATTACCCTATTTTTCGCCGTATAAGACGCTCCGGAATATAAGACGCAGCCAATTTTAAAGGAGGAAAATCTAGAAAAAAAAGATTCTGAAAGATTATTCCCCTTCTGATCACTCATGTGCCATTCATACCGGTATTCCCCTTCTGATCACTCATGTGCCATTCAAATTCCCTTTCTGATCACTCTGTGCCTTTCAAATTCCCTTTCTGATCACTCTGTGTCATTCAAATTCCCCTTCTGATCACTCTGTGCTTTTTTTCCACTGTAAGGCAGTTAGGACAGGGAACAGCAGGGGGGCGCTGTGCCGGCTTCTTTCACTGCAGCCAGGAGAAGACATGCGCTGCCAGAGAGGAGAGGAGACACACGCTGCAGCCAGAGAGGAGAGGAGACACACGCTGCAGCCAGAGAGGAGAGGAGACACACGCTGCAGCCAGCGAGGAGAAGAGACACACGCAGGATCGGGTATCGGGTGAGTATCTTATTTTAATTATTTTATAACACATTTGTCGTAAAGGGCGCACCAACTTTTCCCCCCCAGTTTTGGGGAAGAAAAAGTGCGTCTTATACAGCAAAAAATACGGTAATAAATGTAGTCCTGAATACAGCTCAGAGGTCAGTCAGAGGCCAATCCACTAGTCTTAGCTTCCAGATACTAAGGTCTATGACACCTGGCCACACAAAACTCCAACTTTACAATGTATGTTGTAAACTAGAGGGTCAGGAGAATGCTGGTTGTCAGAGAAAGAAATATCTGATAAGGGGAAATTTATTACCCTAGTCTGTTGTACTTTTAAGCAAAGACCCTAAAGAAGAACTCTAACCTCCACCACTCTACATTGATGCTATCCCCAAAACCACAAGAATTCATTTTTAGCTTCTCTTTTGTCAGAAATAGATTTTGTCTAATATCTTGCATTTATATAGCACTGACATATTATGCAGCTCTTTACAGTCCATAGTCATGTCACTAGCTGTACCTCAGAGGGGCTCACTAATGTCCCTACCATAAATTCATGTCCCTAACACAGTCTAGGGCTAATTGTTTTGGGGAAGTCAAACTTGCCTGCATGTTTTTGGGATGTGGAAACCTGTGCAAATACAAAGAGAATTGACCTTAGTGTTGCAAAGGAAACTAGTGCTAGCCAATGAGTCACCATTCTAGAATATTGTACCTTCTAAATTATATCCTTACACCTTATTCATGTGTAAAGATAAAAAGTAACAAAACTTCTTTCAAAAAACATAAAACATAACTTTTATGTCTCAGGAAATTATTAGATTTTTTAAAATAATAATACTTCAACTTCTTTTCCTCTGATTTAAAATCTGTATTAAAACTGTATGCTTTAATATTTTTTGCTTTGCATTACTTTACAAAATAATAAGGTGCGTATAATGACTTTGGTGATCCAGAGAATTATAGATTTTATAAAATGATTATGTAGCAGAAAACGTGTGTGTTGGGATGAATGAGACAAATATCTGGCCAGCGATCCCCCACCGCAACCATGTGCACCCCTGTGTACTCCCCCTGACGCTGTTGCCTGCAGCAGCAGCAAAGGGGATCAAGCAATTAGCTGTCTGACCTCTGGTCTGCGGCTGACAGCATCCCTATTTCCCTTTAGCTGTGCATGTGCCTGTCTCAGCATCCTCTGCTCAGTAAATTAAGAAAGTGTGTGCAGCTGAAGGGAATTTCATAGTATTTGCTGCAGCCAGTGAATGCATTAGTTCCTGGCTATGATCTTGCCCTGACATGCATGGGCTACTGGTCCTTTAAAGCTTCTCAGCTCCTTGGTACTAGTTGCTTGTTGTAGTGTTTAGTTAGTCTAATCTGCTATTGGTTATATATTTTGTTGGATTACCTGTGGCTGACTTCCTGTTTTCTGGAAATGAGATTGTTTACTGCTTGGACTGAGCTTGTGACCCTGACTCTGCTTTGTCTTTATCCTTAGATACCTCATGTGGTGCACTAATACCAGTGTATAACCCCCGGTTCTGTTTCTGGACTGTACTACATATCTGTGAATCACGTAGTAACTAACCCTGGACTGTCTGATATCCTTTTGCGCCCCCTGTCCTGCTTTTTGTGGGTATCTGGCCCTCTGCCAGTCTTCCCCAGAAGCCATCCTTTGTGCACTGAAGCCCTGGGGATACATATGTACTGGGATGGCACAATTAGCCTCCCATGGGCTTACTATAAGGGTAGAGTGCGGAGTTAGAATGGGAGATTGGCAACTGGTGAGCACTGGTGCAGGACCAGTGCCTTACAGTGTGCTTTGAGACTGCTTCTCTTTAATTGAAAGTCTGTATAAAGCTGTAAATACGAAGGGGTGCTGAGAAGTTCCTGGCTTTGCCCCCTTCCAGATGAAATAGAAAAATGAGTGTGGGTGCATATGACAGCCTAATATCTTAGTATGTAACTGTGCAAATATCAGGTCTTTGCGATTCTTAAAACTGTTTTTTCTTTTAGTGAGAAGCTGTGATAGCAGAGGCACAAGCAAGTTTCATGTCGCTGGAGTTAAAGGCTATCATTAAAGTTTTGTTTCTCCAGGGAAAGTCAGCAAAGGACATTCACACTGAGATGTCACAAACACTGGGGGAGAAGTGTCCTTCCTACAGCACTGTCAAAACTTGGATATCTCGTTTCAAGACTGGGCATTTCACCGTTAAAGATGAGCCCCGGCAACCTGCGATGCTGTTCATGAGCTGATTATGGAGGACCGGCGAATATCCACAAAAAAGATAGCCCAGATACTTGACATCTCACAGGAGCGTGTTGAGTTTGTTATCACCACTATCCCAGACATGCGCAAGCTTTCAGCGAAATGGGTGCCGAATTGTTTGAACAGTGATCAGAAGAAGGAACGAGTTGAAGCATCCAAAGCCATTTTGGCCCATTTTGAAGCTGCACAGGACTTTACTGCTAGCTTAGTGACTGAGGATGAAACCCGGCTCCACATCTATGATCCTGAAACCAAGGAACAGTCAAAGGAATGGTGCCACAGCGGGTCCCCGCAGCTAAAGAAGTTCCGAACCCAGAAAATTGGCCAAAAAAGTCATGGTGTCCGTTTTCTGGAACAAAGACAGTTTTCTGTTGGTGGACTACCTACCTCAGGGCTCTAGTATCACCGGACAGTAATATGCTAACCTCCTGGACCAGCTGAAGGAGGCAATTAAGACGAAACGCTGTGAAAAGTTGACGAAATCGATCCTTTTTCTGCAAGACAATGCACCTACACACACGTCCAACGTTGTGGCTGTCAAATTGAACACCCTGGGTTTCCAATTGGTCCACCATCCCCCCTACTCACCTGACCTGGCCCCTTCATACTATTACATGTCCCCGAATTTGAAGAAACACCTGAAGGGGCAATGTTTTGAGGACATTTCTGACATCCAAGATGCTGCTGAGAGCTGGTTTGTGGCCCAACCAAAGGTCTTTTATTTGAACAGTCTAGAAAAGCTGCAACTACGCTGTAAAGTGCATCAGTCTCAGGGGGGTATAGGTTAAATAAACGTGTTATCTCATAACTCTGGCTCTCTTCTTTCTGGGCAAAGCCAGGAACTTCTCAGCACCCCCTCGTACAAGACTGGGAAAGTGGGGTTTTAGGGGAGTTAATTCACTTTTCTTGTTCCTTCATTTGTATTAATTAACCAACTAAACTCTGCAATTAAACTGCTGCTTCCCCACAATGTAGAAGCCCACTCTGCTGCAGTTAGCAGGGCACAGGCTTTTCTTCCTAGTGACTGCAAGAATATAAACAAAGATTTTGCACGGCTTTTGTTTCAATGCCAATATAAAGTATTTATCTGCTTTAAAAGGTGCAATTGGGCTTCTAGTTTGCAACACTGAAAAGACTAAAACAGACTCTGTTGATCATGGTAAAGCTTAATCGATCACAGTAGGTCCTGGCATAAACTTAATACCACATTTGGCCATGATAAAATTTGTCAATGGTGATTTCTATGAATAAGTGAGTTCCCTCTATCAGGCCAAATATGATCCCTAATTCAAAAGTTTTTGTTAGTCTTTCAAAGATAGGCTAGTTCTTCCTAATAGAGATGTATCGCCTCCATTAAGATAAACGTATTACCTACAATAATATATTTGTTCTGAACTTTGTCAGTACCAATTTCACGACAGACTATTGATCATCTCCAAACCAAAATTTTGAATTTCATATGGGGATTGGGGGGGGGGGGGCAGAGTAGAATACAAAAGACTACTTTGTCTGCACCTCGTGTTCAAGGAGGTCTGGGAGTTCCCCATCTCTAGCATTATGCCAAAGCAGCTCAATTGGCACAATTACCCTTATGCAATATACTGGAAGCTTGGCACAGTTGGTCATGTTGGAAGGGCTGGCATGCTGGCAATTGAATCCATGATGTGGGTAGCTAAAAAAACAGACCAGTGATACCTTGCCCCACTCCGGCTTACTCCCTTTTAATTTGGGACAGACTCCAATCTAACCCCACTAGCTTTACCCCACCTACCGCTTACACATGTAATTTTCCCTGGGGAGGGTTCGGGATCGCTTTAGCTGGTGGATAAAAAAAGGATTCATGCGTATTAAAGATGTTATTGGCATGCATGCAATGTTCAGTTTCCAGAACAAAACGAGCAAGAGGTAACTCCCCAGAAAGAGTATTTCAGATACAAGCTTAAATGAAGAAGGAAACAGTCTTTGAACAGAAATATGGCTTTGACCAATAAGTGGTTAAATGTATCTGTATGGGTTGTTTCTCTTCAATAAATGCAAAAATTGTAGTTTGACATCTTGTAACACCTTGTTTTGTTATGATATGGTATGTCCTATTGTTTACTCAATCACTAGTTAAATAGTTGGTCCAACAGGATGTCATTGTTATAATGTGATGTGTCTTGTAATGTTTATATGATAAAAAAAGCAATGAAAAAAGATTGAAATATAAATAAGTGGTCATAGTGTAAAGATATATAGCCACAATGTGGCACATCTATACATTTGCTCACTTACTATCTTGCTTTAGCTTCTAATTCACACTATGAGATATTCACAGTGTGCAATGAAATTTGTGTAAGCAATTTAATTACAGGAGAGGGACCTGTACAAGTGAGCAGGGCTGGAGCTCAGCTTAAGGGTGTAGACAGAGTGTGGAAGCATTAGGCTTTGTCCATGGTGTGTCTCATCCCGGATCTAAATATTTAGACTACTGGGTACATTCTTTCATTGTGCAAATTTTAAAGTGTACTGCTTTTGTAAACTGTATCACAGTGTAACAAGAAGCAAACAAGCAGCAAGCTGCCTTACATGATTGGTGTTGCTCTGTGTGTGTTTTTTCTTTGTTTTTTTTACTGCATCCAGAATATGCAACCACATAGGATTTTTATTTTGAGGTGATAACGCTTGTATCATGAATAAGCATATTCTATTATTTACTGATGTGCTATATATTTTTTAATAATATGTAAAATTACTCTCTCCAGATAATTTCAGAAAAGAAAAAAGGAAAATACTGTTGTATAAAACAAGCTGACATTTGTTTGTGAATTCTGCTGCTATTCTTATGGGATTTTATTTTTTAGTTAAACTAGGTTCAAACTAGCATTCTTGCAAATGGGTTTTAAGTGTTTTTTTCTGCTTTCAAGGATTTAAAACCTTATTTGTTTTCAAACATTTTTCAGATGACTTAGGACCCAGGCCTTGACATGCAATGACTCCCCTGCAATTTCTTAGACAAGCATTTGAAAGTGTTTTTTATTTTTTTCAGGTGAACAGAATTGCAAGACAATAAAAACACTGCAAATTCTTACAAAGGGCTGCACATGAACCTGAAAAATAAAAGCATTATTGGCCAGTTTATGGGTGAATGAGGTTTCTGTTTTGTGTTCAGGGCTTTTTAAAATCTTTACTGTTGGGGTAATTTCATCCACTTTGTGGGTGAGCAGTGGTTGTTTTAGGAAGGCCAATTCTCACATGGCACTAACCAATATTCTGGAGCTGCCCACTGATGTGCCCTTTTTTGAAACAAGCTGCCACCAGTACTCAGGGCTGAATGACATCTAGTATCATTTAACTCACTTTCTATGGTCCTAGGCTGTTACGGATAAACCCGCTATGTATGCACGTAATCACATTACAATGGGTCTGATTTATTAAAGCTCTCTGAGGCTGGAGAGGATACACTTTCATCATTGAAGCTGGGTGATCCAGCAAACCTGGAATGGATTTCTGATAGCAAATGTTTTGAATTCTGGACCAGATCCATTTCAGATTTGCTGGATCACTCAGGTTCACTGACAAAAGTGTATCCTGTCCAGCCTTGGAGAGCATTTTTGCCACACTATTCAGTAATAATGACTAATTAGGCAGAGGTAGGTCCCTATGACATGGGTAGAGGGGTCTTAAGATTGCATGTATATTGTATTTATATTGGGGTGTTGGGTGGGGGGGGGGTACTAGAATGGTTGATACTAAAAAGCAGTATCACAAAAACCACAGTCAGAGACTTCTGGCTCCAAGGAATAATCAATGGTTGTTTTTGGAGGGGTCTTACATTTAAGAACATATCACAAATAGAATCATAATATACTGTAGCAGTGGTGGAGAAATGTCAATCAGCCTACTGTCAGCTGGGTTTGAGATCAATGGTGTTTGAGGGTTTAGCAATAAAACTTAATAAGCTGTAAAAGACACAAATAACACAAATATGGAAAGTTTATTAGGAAGGTATTAGCAATTACCTAGATTAAAACACAATAGCAGAGATTAAAAATATAGTTTGCCAGGAAATGTTGAATTTCAAGTAAATTCTTATTGTGTCATCCTTTACAGGACCAGAATATCAGCAACCCAAGTTTCGTTTCTCAAAGTGCATAAAAAAGCTCTTATTTATATACACAGTCATTTCATACTGGGGAGGTAGTAATTGTATATTGTAATAGTAATTGTATAATAATTATATATATATAAATTTACTTTCATGTCACAGGATATGTTTCACACAACCAATAAGCATTGGAAGATGGGAGATTTCTTTTTGTTAGCTTGCCCTTAGGAAAACAGTGTGAGTAGGCAGAGGTAGAAGGATGGGAGGTGGATGCAAAACACCCCAACTTGTTGCTCCCAACATACCTTTATGATGGGCAAGACCTGATTACCTGTGATATGTGATACAGGAGATCTTTCATTAGCCCCATCAAGAATACAGTGAGTAAGCATATGTAGGCAGCATCTGTTGGATGCGGTAAAGGGGAAGTGCAGCTAGTTGTTCTGTTTCTTTTTTTTTAAATTAAAATTATTTTTTAGCACTTCCAATCAACTGGGAGGGTTGGGAACCATCTTGTGCATGCATTCCCACACGGTTGAATTTACAGTGGATTGTGGAACAATTACTGAAAGATATAAATGTCTTCCGGTTATGTGCTTGCTTTTCATCCTGTGCAACACATACAAATGTAGTTACCACTCCTAGGGGCATAGAACAGACCTTTAGACAGATCTATCTGAACTGAGCTGTAGTGACTTCATCTCTTAGGTGTGGATCACACCACAAATGACACTCCTGATACTGACCTTGTGTCTTTAACTAATGCTGCATTTAATATATAGTTCTGGACCAAAGAGCCAATCACATCAGAAAAAAATAGAATTTATGGAGGAGTTCTGTAAACATGCAATTCATGGAACACCCAACGCTGCCATATTTCTAGGAAAAGGGAGATCTGAAAATAGCAATGGCTGCAGATTGAAATAAAAGGGCGATTTAGGTACATTTACAAAGTATTAACTTTCTGGAGGATATTGCAGTCTACCAATTCTCTAAATCTTTGCTGTGCAATTGTCTGTTCAAGTAAGTCGAGAAGATAGTGCCTTCTATACTCTGAATTGATAAATGCTATACCAACCACCTTGATCCTCTGGGGATCCCAGACACAATCTTCCTCTAACTCGCTCAGAACCATACCACAGTTGGGAGGTACCCATGCTGTATCATAGCCATAATCATGCCATGTTTTCTGCATAGGGTGATTTGGTCTGTCAATTTTTGTGACTCTACCTACATTCACCCTGAGTTCCAAAACAACCTGGTCCGTTTTATCTTTTAAGGGGTAACGTAGCGCTTTCAAATTTCAAATCTCTTCTAACGTTCTAGCGTTCAAATCTCTGCTAACATAGACACCTTTTCCTAGCATTCCATCTGTTGATTGACCGAATCCATTCTTCATTATGTTGATGGCTGCAGAAGATGTAGTGCCATGGAACATGTTGTAGATCTTTCCATTTGTTAGCCTATCTGTGCCTTGAAGCGTTAATTCCGAAAAGTTGGCTAATCTCTCCTCTGCCCAGAAGTCTTTAGATTTTGTCATAACGTTGAAAAAATTATCCATTGTTACTGGAAGATAATTATTTAAAACATAATAATTACAATAATATGATATCAGTATCTCTTAACATAATTGTGGATCTGTTTTTTCAGTATGACTTGTAAACCTAATAAAATATCATTGATATATTCAGTGAACCCAGCACGCAGGTAAAGAAATAATGGGGATATATTTACAAATGTGATACAAAAAACAATAACTTTCCTAGTGTAGTGAAGAAAGGGAAAAGAAATGTGCCAGATTTTTATTGATTTGACCCTAGTATAAAGATTTCTGCTTTAATCCTGTACCATGCTGTTGGTAAGAAACTGGGGGTTTGCTTTTACACATGGAACCCCTTATTATAACAGAAGGTATGTTGTCACTAGCAAAGCCCCATTCCTGAATCACCTATTATAACAGATACATTAAAATGTATCTGTCAAAATAATAATTACTTTAACCACAATTCTGCATTACTAAGTGTGTGACATGACTGTACTTTTTTCATGTTTGTTATATATAAAAAAAAAAAATTTCCACTAACTTGTTTTATTTACTTCCCAATCAACAAATGTTTCAGTGAATGTCAGATAAACTGACCCCAAGTGGTATTTTATCTGCTATTGTTTTCTTTTAAGATTTGTTTCTTTTATTTATGTCTGTCTCATATTAATCCATGCATTTTAATAACATATAATAACATATTTATAACACTACAGTTTTTTTTTTGGTGGGGGGGGGGGGGGTTCTTTCTTGCTCATCCCTTATATACAGAAGTTTACTGGGGTTGACACAAACAAAAAATAAATAATACACTGGTTGTAAGGATGGGGGACCATGGAAATAGAAACACAAAACAGAATGTTGAATTTGAGGCTTTTAATGAACTATGACCCATGGATATCTTTTAGCACATACAGATAAATCATTTTAATGCTTAGCAGACATGTACCAGGCAGTTCCTGTTAGCACACCTAGGAATTTATAAATATGGGATTTAGCTAAATGCCATTATCCTCATCTTGGTAAATAATTCCTACTTGTGCTGCAATTGTAAAAAAAAAAGCACAGCATTACTTTTCATGGATTGTGTGGTTCAGTACATTCTGTATATATTTAAAATGCTGTGTTCTGCTCAGTGGGGGGTGTTGTGAATGTAAACTGAATGAACTGGACAGAACTTGAATATGAACTTGGAAAATTTTGTTTGGTTTTGTTCTGCCAGACTATGACTAATAAGAACAAAAGCTACTAAACCAGAAATCTTTCCAATAATCCTAAAACTGCATTTATAGTGAAGAAAAACTCAAACCCTTTGGTTTGATCATGGTAAAATGGTATGATCATATTTGGAAAATTAAACTAAGGCAAGAAGTTGAAGAATGTCATATATTGCAGATTTCTAGTCCTTCTGGATAATGGTGGCTGTTGGGATGGGATGGATACAAGTACGTTTTTAGGAAACTTTTATGAAAATAGAGTTGCCAATATTTCAAATAATTGCAAATCCCTTGAACAAAGTTTTGCCACAAAACCTGCTGGGGGGTGAGAGAGACAACGGGTCTGATTTATTAATGCTCTCCAAGAGATAATAAACTATCATGGGTGATCCAACAAACCTGGAATGGGTTTCATAAAAATAATCTGTTTTTAGATTGAAATGTTTGAATCCTGGACCAGATCCATTCCAGGTTTACAAGGCCCATGAACAGTATATTGTCACTAAATTTGCTGGGGGGCTCAGGACAACCAGTGGAAACATGTCCAAAGTGAAATTTGAAAAACAATGTAGTTCTTTCATAATTCAAAATTAATGTTTAGTAAGGATAATATGTTTTTTTTCTTATAGAAATCATTGTTAAAATTTTGTGTTGATCAGCGAGTGAGGGAAAAAACAGAAAGCTTTAGGTCTGGGCAAATATGAAGTGAAGGATGCCAAATGCACAGAATTTCAGTTCCCTGTCCCTCTTGTTATTTTTCCAATAGAAGTACTGGGAAGGTCAAGGCCTCTGGAGAATAAACCGTTAGGTCAGTGTTTCTCAATCAGGGTTTTGTGGAATCCTAGGGTTCTTAGGGGTTCATTAAACAATGAGCAATGTATGGCTCTCTGGTCACTTTAACGGAAACCAATGATCTTTTCGGCTATCCGTAAAGGTGACCGTCATCCCGCTGGGCAGTAATGTAATAGACATTCTTCCTAATGATCATCATGCTAATTTATTGTGAATATAATAAATATAGCATGGGTTCCCTAAGATCTGACAGCTTTCTTTTATTTATTAATTCTTTTATTTCAGTTATTTTAAAGGGTTCCTCCACATTTACCAGGTCAAGAGAGGCTATGTTAGGCTCTCCCTAAAACCAGTCTTTATCTCCTAATTTTTGGGGGACTGCTCCATAGGCAAACAAAATTTGAGGTAAATAACGCCCCCAATCCCCAACCCTTTCTGATTTAACATGCTTTATTTTATTGCAAATTCTCTGAACATTGTATTTGCCCTACATTTTCTGGAGGGGTTAAGGAGACCAATGGACCAATTAACATATTTTAGGCAGAAAAAATATATTACATAAACTCTCTGAATTTTTGGGTTGATTGCAAACCCCTTTAATATCATATTGTCACTGAAATTGCTTGGGGTGCACAGGGAGACGTCATTTTTATTAAAAATTTAAATTAAAGTTCAGGAGCTTTGCAAGTCATTTAAAATCTAAGCAACTCTGAATGTTTGTGTAACTATTGTTTTTTCACAAATGTCTATCTTTTCCTCATATCTACAAGCTATATGCCTAAAGTCTGGTTCACACAGGCTACTTTTCATGGTTTTAGGCAGCTGACAACCTACCAACCAACTGACTGCAACCCTAACGTTTTATAATTGAAATGAATAGGATCAGGCATAGGGAATTTTATAGACAATTGTTAGGCTTGTTTGGTAAAAGCAAACCTAAGGGTTTTTTTTTTATAAATGCAATGAATCTGTGCAGCAACATTCCTTTGTGAAGAATCTTCCGGGTTAATATGTTTTCAATTCAAGTGATCAATTGCTCATAATGTTGTGTTCACTGCATTTTTAATAGACCCTTGAATAAAGACACAACACTAGCACAGAAGAATATATTTTTGATCATACTTGTGATTTCTTAAAAATCCTAACGTACAAACATAAGTCTGAATTAAGTACTCACCAGGTAACTGAAGAATCTTGTATGCATACATTCCAGTTGTCTCTGACTTATGTATACCTTCTGATAAGTTCCAGTTTCGATTATAATACCTGTAATGTTCAATATTTGGTTTGGCGATTTCTTTTCTCCTTAACTTTTTCATGACTTAATTCCAAACATGCCTAGTGAAATGGTTAGAAACTTCTGTATCTAGAAGTTAACTTAACAGTTTTTATATAATATGGTAAATAGTATGTTTTCAGGATGTTATGCATTTAGTCAGTACGCTGCTTTACTAAATACATTTCTCTTTTGTTCTTTCTCTTTTATTATAGTCTGGCAAATGTTTAAAAATAAGATTCTACTTTATGCAGCATACTGTAAAATATAAATGTATATTATAATAACTGTAAAAAAAACACTCATGCTGTATAAATCAGTCGTCATACTGCATAGATCAAATGTATGAAATAGTAAACAAATACAGTCATGTAGAAAGTATCACAAAAATTAGTTCCTGCTATGAACATATATGTCACATTTGAACACAAACGAGAAGAATGGGATTTCAATGGTGTAATTTTAATATTATACAGTATTTATATATCACCATCATATTACGCAGCGCTGTACAAAGTCCATAGTCGTGTCACTAACTGTCCCTCAAAGGAGCTCACAATCTAATGTCTCTACCATAGTCATATGTCATTAACGTAGTCTAAGGTCAATTTTTAGGGAGAAGCCAATTAACCTCACTGCATGTTTTTGGGATGTGGGAGGAAACAGTGGTACCCAGAGGAAACCCACGCAGACACGGAGAGAACCTGCGAACTCCATGCAGATAATGTCCTGGCTGGGAATCAAACCTGGGACCTAGCACTGCAAAGGTCAGAGTTCTAACCACTGCTCGCCCAAACAAAATCAGAAAACCTTACAAATTATCATTTGTTATTTTTATTATTAAAACCACAGAAACGTCAATGATTGCATCTTAAAATAACATAAATAATTGAATCCTGTTTTTTTTAACCTGTAGATCAGTGTTTCTCAACCAGGGTTCTTTCAGACATTGCTAGGGGTTTCTTGAAGAATGAGCAATTTAAAGCCTTTGTTAGCCCATCCTTATATTTAACAGGGAGATTCCGGCTGCTCCAAAGAAAAGTATACTGCCATCATAATCATGGATAATAGTCCACTTGTACAGGAGGTTAGATATATAATTTCTATAAAGTGACTAATATCTATATTTACAAAAACTACTTATAGATTCTAGATACTTATAGAATATAGGTTAAATGGCAAGGTGTCTGTGTACCTGTGTCACATTAGTATATAGACTACTCTCCCCCCCCCCCCCTAAAAAAAAAAGCCAGTCCTCTCAACCTCCTAAATATAATATACCTGTATAAAATGGGATGCATATTGTCCACATCACCATGCCCTGGTTTTTTAAATAGTAGTTTATTTAAACAAAAAAAAAATATGATGAAGTATGATTCCAAAGGATATCAATGAACTGATGGTAAGACATTATGGGTAAGCAGGGTACAGTCATCGGTCTAACTTCCTTTCTTTTTGAATTAAAAAATGTACTAATGCTTTCCAACCATTTCTGGCATAGTATGGACCTATGAAGTTCCTCCACATCAGTAGTAACCAGCATGATATTTAGTGGCATTTCACTGCTATCCAACAATTGTAGTATAGAAGTGATGTTGTCCTTCATATAAGAAGGTAATTTAATTCTGGATTGAAACCATTCACCAAATATTTTTTGGGAAATCCATTCCAGGTTTTGGAACTTTAAAAAAATCCATCTCAATAAGTCTTCCTGGTGGTGAGAATACATTTTTTTAATGCATAGGATGTTAGGTTTGTCTACTTTGAAATAACTAAGAATTTTTATTGTAATTATACCTTTTTGGTATTGCCTATAATTCAAAATACTGTGATTTTTAATTTCCTGCAACCTTATGGAGAATGATTTTCTACTAACTAATAAAAGGAATGGAGGAGTTCAGCTATAAGGAAAGAATAGCTGTATTGAATGTGTTCAGTGTGTGAAGAGGTGTAGTACTGCAAGCTTGTAGTAAATTTATAATAAATACATTCAGTTTGCACAACTGTGTAGCTGCCTAAAGTTTACCTTTGCCCCGTCATAAAAATTGCTGTAAAGTCTTAGCTATTTCCTTATGAGAACAGATCTTGGCAACCTACCAACAAACAGCAAATGTTCTAAACTGTAGAAATCTACTTTTAGGAGGAAATTTAAAAACTGTCTCCAGACCAACTTTCATTTTTCATAAACTGAAACTGTAAGTAATGCTTTACCTTAGAACTTAAGATCGCCATGTATAGGCAAATGCTGTGCTCTCTATGGAAAAAGTGGGAGTGGTAAAATAATAATGTTGGGCATGGTTCAAATAGGTATAGTTATTATAGTCTATAACATTATTATTATACACTGTTAACACTGTTATTATAGTCCTTAGAGTATATTCATACCTGGTGCTGTACACTTTTTTTCTGCACTTCTTAAGGGTCAGTATTAGTGACAGACCCCATTGACAAACTCCTTGGTTCCGATGTCAATGACAGATCCCTCAATGTAGAACTTGGCAACAGACCTCTAGGGTAGAAATGAATGATGGACCTCTGGGCAACCATTTACTTACCTGATATGGTCTCCTGTCTTCTTGCATCTACTGCTGCCTCCACCTCTCTCACCTGTGTCTATCTGCCTGGATGGCAGGGTAGAAGGAAGGTCATTATATTGATCAGCAGTGAAAGACTGATTGCTTATTTACTCAAACACTGATCAGTTGCTGGTATTGGAAATGATCATTGAGTTAAGTTATTGTATACTAGGACATACTATATGCAGCAGGTATGCACTATGGAAAATTCCAAGGTTTACTTGAATACTGTCAGTTCACAAAGTGTTAGAATTTTGTTGAAATTACTTAGAGTCCATTCATACCTCAACCATAGGACTAATTTGCTCATATGTAGTGCTCAGTAGGGAAAACAAAAAAAATAAGTATTTGCCATTTGCTGTGGGAAGTACTCATATCAATGCAACCAGCTTAATGTACATCAACATGAATTAAACATAATGCATGTAGTATGGATCCAGCATTATACACTGCCTGGCCTCTCTGTTTTTTATAGGCTCAGTTTCAAAATGTTTAACCCCAGTTGCTGCACAGCCAGATCGGTTTACTAACTTTCCTGTAATGCATGTAAAGCCATGTATCTTGATCACCTACTTACCCCCAAATTGAGGCTGGACAATAGAAGTGACAAAAAACTAAATAGGCTTATATCAACAAATTTAAAACAATGTATTCATAAAAAGATACAATAATTTGTTTTTATTAATCTGCTTGGGGTTCTGCAATCAGTCCGGGTGACTGTAATGGGAAGAACAGAACGTCCAGGGCTTTAAAATGCACAAATACATTGTAATACCGATTATATTCTATGTATTTATTTTATACTTAATAGCTCTGGGTCTCATTTCTAGGTTTTAATGTGCTGTAGATGGGGATAAAATATCCTGCACTGGTAGCAAGAAGGAGATCTGGACCACTGTTCAACGTCCTGAAGCTAAAATTATTTATCCTCCCCCTATTTTGTCATTAGTACCAATGTGTGATTATAGAACCCTTTATCACCTACACCTATCCATCCTTTTGCTGTATTTCTAATGACAATCTTGTTGCAGCAGACTCTGGTTGCCAGAGACATTTTGAGCTGTATTGCTTCTGCCTTTAAACATAAATCCACCCTGTGTATTTCTTTATGTTCCTCTACCATTTCCACCTGATCGTGTTTGGTATGTGCATTTTAGATGAACTTATTGCACAAATCTGCCCATAGTACCATCTGTTCACTATCCATTTGTTCCAGTTTAGTGCTAAACGATATTTATTGCCCTGCTAACCCCTCCCCTACACAGGTTTAACTGATAGCCCAAATTCCGTGATTACTCCCTTTAGTCCTTCCACATTCAGGACCCAAGCACTTCTATTTAAACATCAGGCAATGTCACGTGTCCAAATCTTAAGTGCTTTGTGAATAAATCCAGGGAATAGAACAAGAATTAAAACAAGATTGGACACACCATTACATTTTAAAATTTCAATCTCATGCCTTTGGACTGAATCGTCATTAACTATCCACCTGGACTCCAACACAATCGCTGCTGCTGCCGTCCTGAACTGCCTTTCCACCAAACCATCTCTCTGATTCCTATCCCACTCCGGGAACTCAACAAGCTGACAAGCCTCACTACAACCCAAATTACAGGAGCTTCTCACATGGACTTCAGTTTGCCACACTGTATGATTCACAATTATCTGCTACGATGTATTATTCACCCTGCTATCTCTTTGCTGGTTCTATTCCCTCTCCTCCTCCCCAGTCTGGTAACTCCTCGTCTGACTGCTCCTTTACTCTTCTGCACTTTTTCTCTCTACTGCTACTTTCTGGTGACATCGTACCCAAGCCTGGTCCCTTTCCACAGCCTCCCTCTTCCCTACATGTTCAGCAAGATACTCCCTTCTCCTAACCTCATCCCCATTCACCCTACCCATAAGTTTATACCCCCTCTCTCTAGCAGTCTATCCCGTCAATGCCAGATCTGTTGGCAATACATTAACCTCCATACACAACCTTCTCCTCTCTAAATCTCTGGACTTGTCTTTCCTCCTCAGACTCTACCTCTGCTGCTGCTCTCTCCTATGGAGGCCTGCACTTTACACATACACCTAGACCTGGCAACAAAGTAGGGGGTGGTGTGGGTCTCATTCTCTCTCCCAACTGTACATACAGAGTCCTTCCTACCCTGCCCTCTCTTCACCTCTTTTGAAGTCCACTCCGTCCTGTATCATTACCTTGGCAAAACAATCACACCATACATCTACAAAAGACTGTTCGCGCAAGTGGAGGAAATCTGGCCTCAGCACGACTTCATGGACTACAAGACCAGACTACAACATGCCAAGCAAAATTAATTCTCCGCTGTCATTTCCTGTCAAGCTTCCATCCCACACAGCCTCCTCTCAACAATTGACTCCCTCCTAAACCCAACACCTGCTCCCCCCACAACTACTTTCTGTCACAGATCCCGACAGGACCAGGGGAACTGTCCCCCCTTCAGTGTCACCCACCTTACAGTGACCCTGCTGCACCAGCTCTGCCCAGGGATCACCTCCTCGTCTCACTTCCTGGTCCAGGTCACGTGACTCCCAGACAGCTGGTTCATTACCTCCGAGGACTAGAGTGTTCCCACCCCCCTACCCCCCAGCTGGTGGAGCTGTGAACACCACCAACCTCTCATCTCCAGCACCCCCTCTGGTGGTAGGATGGAATGCTAGCAGGTCACATGGCTGCCATCCATCACCTGACCTACCTTTTAAAAGGAAGTGACTAGCAACAGGATGTTGCGTGAGCAAGGAGTTCCTTTGGCTCTGTTCTAGCTTCCAAGTGGTCCAGGTTGTTGCCTGTTCCTTATTGTTCATGTACCAACCCTGGCTTGACCTTGACTATTCCTGATCATTGCCTGCCCTGACCTTTGGCTTGTCTAACTACTCTCTGTCTCACATTCCTGCACCTCGCCTGATTCCTGTTTGTCAGCAGTCACCTTCCTTTATGTACACGAGGGCCGCAACCTGGCAGTTGTCTGCAACATAACATCCTCACCACTAGAGGCCGTGAAGTCCGGGAAGCTGGTTAGACTCTGCGCCCTGCTCACGTCTGTGCCAAATATGCTGGTGACATGGAGGGTCCACCATCCTGCCTTGCGGCACCGTGACACCTTCTCTACCCAAGACATAGCTACCTACATTAGAGAAAAAAATTGTCAAAATCAGATATGAAGTTTCTTCCTACCCTGCTACTACAACCATACACACCCCTTCCACCTGTCAATCATAACTAACCTCCCTCAGCCCTGTTACTCTGGATGAAGTCTCCTTTGCAAACATGCCATTATTCTCCCTATTCTGAAGAAACCCTCACTAGACCCCCTCCCTACCTTCTAGCTACCGTCATATCTCCCTTCTCCCATATGTTTCCAAACTTCTTAGGCACCTTGTCTTTTGTAGACTCGTCGATTACCTAAGCACCAACTCTCTCCTTAACCCTCTCCAGTCTGGCTTTCGAGCTGCCCATTCCACCGAAACAGCCCTTACTAAAGTGGCCAAATACCTCACCAGAGCAAAGTCTCAAGGCAACTTTTCCTTGCTCGTTCTCTTGGAACTTTCCCCTGATTTGGACACTGTTGATTACCTCCTTCTAATCCAAATCATGCGCTCCAAAGGTATCAGTGGCAATGCTCTCTCTTGGTTTACTTCCTACTTGTCAGACCGCTCCTTTCAAGTTTCCTTCAGTGGTAATTCTTCCTCCCCCACTTTCCTCCCTGTTGGTGTTCCCAAAGGGTCATTCCTTGGACCGGTTCTCTTTACTTTTAACACCTCCTTTCTGTGATCTCATAGCCTCCTTTGGTTTACATTACAATCTGTATGCTGAAGACACTCAAATCTATCTGTCCACCCCTGACTTGTCTCTCTCAGTCCTGCCTGTCTGACATCCTATCATGGATGTCTGACAGATTTCTGAAACTCAACCTGGATAAAACCAAACTCATCATTATCCCCCCCCACATTCCAAATCTCCCTGACATATTCCTAACTGTTAACAACATTGTCATTCGTCCTTCCTGTTGTCTTGGCATTACCTTGGATTTTGCCCTCACATTTACCTTTTATATTCAACATTTCCAGGTCCTGTCAATCCCCCTTACCTGTCCCCAGAGACAACCAAACTCCCTGTACATGTTCTTATCATCCCTTGTCTGGACTACTGTAACATCCTCCTCTCTGGAATTCCACTAAACCAACTCTTTCCTCTAGAATCTGTCTAAAAAACTATATGAATGCTGCAGCCAGACCTATCTATCCTTCCCACCGCCCCTCTTCTGCTCCATATCTTTGTAGTTCTCCTTATAGGCTTCCATTTCATCAAATTCAGCCTCCTCAGCTTTGCCTTCAAATCCCTCCACAGTTTTTGTCCCACTTACCTTTCTGACCTGGTCGAAAAAACTCCCCAGGCCACTTTCTTCACTTATCCAATGACCCACTAATGACTTCCTCACTCATAACCTCATCAAATGCACGGCTCCAGGACATTTCTAGAGCTGCCCTGACTCTCTGGAATGGTCTCCCTTGTCCTATTCCACTTGCTTCTACTTTATGCTCATTTAAAAGATCACTCAAAACCCATCTTTTCAAACTTGGCTACCCATCTTCTTCTGTCTCCTAAACCTTCACTACTTCCCACCACTCCATATCTCCCCTCCTATTGTGGAATACTTCCCCCACCCACTAGATTGTAAGCTCTTCTGAGCAGGGTTATCTCTTCCTCCTGTGTCACTGCATGTATCTGTCTGTCATTTGCAACCCTTATTTATTGTACAGCACTGCATATTATGTTGGCGCTATATAAATCCTGTTTATTAATAAATCCCCAATATCTGACAAATGGAACTGATTAATAAAATGAATAAGTTAAGTTCTGACCCTGGCCCACCTTTTCTCACCATAACCCCGCTAGACAATGCCTGACAGTAATGTACATTGCTTATTCAGATCCAGAACAGCTCCCAGAGCTCCCAGATGAGAATCACACCTCAGTATGTTCTTCAACAAGTGTTCCCTGATTGAACATGTAGAATTCATTTTTAAACTGTTTTTTTTGCATACAATATTACATTTAAACACTATTTATAAATGTGTTTTTTTTATTTGATATATTCATGTTTACCAACCACCCAGGCAGCTAGTTAGGTATACAACCTCTCGTGAATAATGTGCTGTTGTGCTAAATGTAAACGAGCCATATACACGGAGTCCCCAGGGTACATACGAGATAGGGACTGTTGGTCTGTTCCTCAGTTGAATTTGTATGTAAGGTAGATTATTTTAATAAATGCAATTAGGACAGATGTTTGTCCCAGCATATTATTAGGCAGCATGGTGTCAGTTACTGTAAAAAAGTCTCACTGTAAGTTAGCAAACAAAGGAAAAAAAAAAAAAAAAAAAAAATCTCTATGAAGCCTAGGAATAGGAATTTATTAACTTCTGGAGCAAGCTGTGCTTTTATATGCAAAAAGAAACAACTGCAGAGTTTGTCTTGGTCATAAAAGAGTTACAACCAAAAGATTTCTTCTGCAAGTCATGCGTCCCCCCCCCCCCCCCCATCAAGCCTCCAAATATATTTAGAAGTCGTCTGTACGCCGGATGTCCTTAACTCGGATACTACCTGTGGATAAAATCATTGTTTTCCAATCCAGCAGAATGTGGAGAGTTTGGACAGTTAAGGTGTATGAGCATCTGCAGACATTGAGTGATATAGGGGGATGTTCCTGTTATCTGGACCCTTCTAAAAAAAACCAAAAAAAACAACATGTGCCATCTCACGTATATGCAGTGGGACCGGTACTTGTTTTGTTAAAATTGTAGGAGGATACATCACCCAATGTTACGATTTTAGTTACTAATCTTACTATTGCTTCCTCAGAATTCCTGCTACTGAAACAGGGGGAGAAATACCAGGTACGTTTAGGTTTGGAGGTCATGTTCCTGCCTTCCATGTGATAGCGATTGTATTTAGCAACCAATCTCCATTCCCGACTACTGCCAAATTATGCAGCGGGTGGAACCCCACACCTTCAATCACTCATCAAAGATGAATATTAGGTTTATGCCATTCCAAAACTACTTTCAGAAGTAATGCTGTTTTTAAACATGTAGGGCAAAAGGTTCCTAATTTTTTTTTAATAACAAAAAAAATTCAGTACTTAAACCTAAAGGGGAGAATTTTTACTAAAATGTTAGCAAATACAAATGTCAAAGGCTGTGTAAAAAAACAAATGCAAACGGTTAAAATGTATATGCCTAAATTTATCTATACTTCTCAGCATTTTCTCAATTGTCGGACATAAAAAGGGATATCAAATGTTTTTAATAACACAATACCAATAATTATAATTAAAAAGAAAAACTATACTAACAATACAAAAATGATGTAAAAGGGAACTCCATGAAAATGTAGAGATAAAAATAGTGCAGTTCTGTATTCATAGTACATCAGGATTTTGTGTTAGAAATTACAGTGTATGTACCTGAATGTGACCTGCTATCAACTTCATGCAGTCCACTGTACAGCAATGCTTTGTGTGTGTGTTTCAAATATGAGGACAGGTGAGTATAGCAGGTTTAGTTCCGCATTAAGGGGTGACTGGTGTCCCCCAGCAGCAGTACAAGTAGCTGTGCTAAGACATGATATCATACATGGCCACTTTTATATTTAGAAACCCACCATGAGAAATGAGTAATTGCTAGAGTACATTCTTATGATAGAAATTGACTGAAAATGATTACAGAACTGAGATGCAATGAAGGAAAGGTGAAAACAAATAAACAATCGCCCGGACTATTTTCCTTTTTTACCTTTTTTCATCTCTTGCAATCTCAGATCTGCAAACCTTCACTTTTCCAGCTACCTCCTCACGAAAGTAATGTGTTAATGTGGAATTGTCATTGTCATAATGTGGAAAAGTGTCATTTCTTAGGATGAGCTTCCTGATGAGGACACCTGTGGTATCTGTGCTTTTAAAACTGCTTATAGGTCATATTTGTAATTATTTTCATAAACATTTTTAACAGCACAGGTACAGTATGTAATGATCCAGCTGTGGCAGTGTTATATCGGTATATACAGTACATGGCATTTTCCCTTTCTTACATTCACTGTTTAGATCCTGAGTGTGTTTAAATAAATACCATTCAAGCACCTGCACCCGAATTGGTACAGTCTAAGGCAGTGTATATTCCAACTTTTTTACTTTCCCAGAGCCCTTGAAGTAACTTTAAGGTCTTCAGGGAACCCCTGCTATAATTATCATACCCACACCTCTCAGTACACTAGCATGGTGGTCAGATAGAAGAATGCCTTTTGCATTTCTAGCCAGTTGGAAGAATGCCACCCTTACAGATAGCAAAACAATTAACTGGTGTCAATGGTAACTGACCGGGGAGCCACAAATTGCTCAAGGAACCCCTTAGCAACCTCTGGAGGAACCCTGGTTGAAAAACACTGGTCTGAAGGTGTAATGTTCACACCTTGTCTGGGAGACAAAAATGTGTTTTTCAATTCTTTAAAAATTCCAGACCGACCTTCCACAAACAAGGTTCTGTAAAACATCAAGACTCCACCAGAGATTGCAAGGAGTTCCTTGAGCTGTGGCTAATTGACCTCATATTTGATGATACCTTCATAGTTCTGGGAGCAAAGCCATGTGGAAGGGCCATCTGCATAACATTAATTATCTTTTGAGTTACCTTTTAGGTTGGCATTCCAGCCACAACTGTTGGAGGCATTTCTTTTCCTTGGCCACCAATACAGGAAGCTTTTTTTCCCATTGACCCCCAATGAATTGGTTTTAGCAGGGGTTCCCTGAGACCTGCTAAATGCCTCAATATGAGATCTGTTCAAAACTGTTCTAAAACTGTATGAGAAGGAGTTACTAGTGTATTGTTTTGAGGCTTTATAAGTGAAGATGATGTTTTTTTAATTGATATGCGTATAAAGATATCCTTTCAGCTGATGCCTTGTACACTATGAAGTCTACTTACTATGTGAACTGCTTAAGAAGAAGGAGTTTAGGTGTTCTTCCTTGCAGCAGGTGGAGCAGTATAAAAAAAGGGTGGAGATTTATGTCCCTTTTTGTATGAATGCTTCTTTGGAGTTGAGGACCCTGTGGGAGTTTGTGCCCTTCGCTGGGATACATGGTGTGGTGGGCGTGTTTCTGCAGCATGGCAGCTGTTTTTTTTTAAGATCAACCCATTAAGATATTGTTCTACATGATTCTGAGTGGCATGGGCTATACCAACAACCTTGATCCTCCAGGGGTCCCAAATACAATCTTCTTCTAAGCCACTATCCACCATACCACAATGTGGAGGTACCCATGCTGTATTAAAACCATGATTATGCCAAGTCTTTTGCAGTGGATGATGTTGTCTGTCAATTTTTATGACCTTACCTACATTGACTCTGAGTTTTAAAACAATTGAGTTTTAATTGAAACATCTAATTATTGAACTGAACTCTGGTCCTCTGTGCACCAAATCTGCTAGCAGCCTGCAGTTGGTATTGAAAAGGTATTTGGTGCTCAAGTGGACTTTTATTTAATATAGTTATTGAGCTTTTGTGCTTGGAGTTCAGCTTTAACCATGTATAATTTAAACTCCAGTCAAAAGAATGTGTCAGGTTTGGAAAACTTTTACAACTATATTGTTTTAGTGTACCTATTGGGTAGATGTCCTCTTATTTCCGGTCACTGGGCAGTACAAGTAAAGTTAAGTGAGAAGAAATCCCATTAAAAGGGAAACAAACAGGAAAAAAACTATCCTATCAGGAGGTTTATTGCAGTTCAGGTACCTACCAGGGATATTTCCTATCACTTTCTGCTCTTAGTTGTCAATGAAAGCTTAGGGGAGAAGTTTAAAGAAATGGACTAGTGAGGCCCATTTCAGACTTGCAGCATTGTACCACATCCTCCATTGTGCTTCCAAACAATCCCATTCACTCACAACTGTATGGGAGTAGTCTGTGCACATATCTGTGCAGTTGCCATTGGGTCACAGCACAGTTCCTAAAAGCAACATGTTTCTTCTGGCCAAGTGGTTACGTTTCCTCCCATGAAGGAAGAACAGCACTACAATTGCAAAAGCAACATATTACCTGGTTTGCCTATCATGGGCCTATAGCAGCAGATTTCTATGCACTTTGGAGCAGCCTATCACATGGTTTGCAACCACAAATGTGAAAGGGGCCCAAGTAAGCCAATGTTCATAAATGTATATTTGACTTAAGTTTTTTTTTTTTTGAATACTTTAATTGTGTTTTTCTCCTTCCACGTTTCATGTATTTTACATTTTTTGCAATCTCCAACACTGATATCCTGTGTAAGTGTGTAACAAAGCATCACTGAAACTGGATATGAGTGTGCAAGTTTCTATGGGACACACAATAAGGAAAGCTAGGTAGAGTTCCTACCTCTGTATCAATGGGTCTAAAATGGAAAAAGTTGGGCCTAAACAGCCATGAACGCTCATCAAACATTAGCTTTTTCTCATCCTCTCAAACTCCTTTCAAGTATTGGCAGGTCAGTGTCTGTGGCAAGGTGCGGAATGGCTGCTCAACATCAGCAGCAAATCTTTAGCTTTGGGTTAACACTCCAGCATGATTTGTCTTGGAACAAACCAAAGCTCCAATGATAAAAAATACTGTGCTAGAGATTGGGTTGGTTTTCATTTGGGAGCAGCAGGTGGAGGTGGAATTTAACTACACCCTAAAGCAAAATTGAAAAACACAGTACTTCCAGGTCCATCAGTTTATACAGGGCTTTTCCCTCCCTGTGGCCAGCAAGAACTAAATCTATTAATTTGCCCTTCATAAGCAAAGCACATAATCCCTTTAAGGTGTTTTACAATTTAAATACAATCTCTTTATTTGCCTATCCCAGCCAAATGAACTTGATAATGAAGTGTGCATGACTGCATTATAAAGCCATATCTGTAGGTCAGGACTGCAGCTAACGTACGTACATAAGACTTCTTGGTTATAAAATCACAGAACCCTTTTATATCTTGTGTGATCTTTCACAAAACAAACAATTAAAATTTTTACCTAGGACTTAAAGTAGAAATTTATATAGGGCTGGAAAGCTTTTCACTCCGGCAGTTTCTTCCTTTGGTAGTTTAATACAATACATGATTGAAAAACAGAATGGTAAAAGTTAAAAAGCACCTTCAATAAATTTGATTTCCTAATAATATGCACAGCAACCTGCAGGTGTCAGTTATGGCATTATTAGGTCTACAGTAATGAAAATGGAAACTATTTCAACATATTATTGCCATTTTGATGGGGAAGAGGTGAAGGAGGAACCAAAAAAGTAAACTTTAGGCAGATTGAACTACAGCTTTAAATTAGTCAGCTCAATAAGCCAATACTGGTTGTTAACCCGTTAAATGCTGGAAGTATTAAGTAACTTTTTAGTCTGTGGTGCTGCAATAGAGCCAGAAAAAGAAATTAGGTTTTGTCAGTCAGCATACCACCGTACATCCCCACCCTATCCAACATTAAATAAAGCATTCAAAGTTTATTTTAGGTGGGAAAATCCCCTGGATGTGGGATGAATGTGAAGACTACACAAGCAATGTTGTACAGTAAAACCATTTTCTTTTATGAAGGCAAGGCTGTGTGATATGTTTAATGAGGTTTTCCCTAAAAAAACTTCCTATATACACCTGGGGTGGGGCGGAGGGATTTAGTTGGTGAGATTTTTGCTCTTTTTTTTTTGTAGCCTGATCTATGATGTGGCCATTTGGGAATTTTTAAAGGGGGTTCTGCACTCCCTCATTCGCTTGTATTTATTTTATACTAAGTAGCAAGGGATTTGGAATAAGCGAAGCAAATCAAGCAAAGAATATTACAATTCCAAAAAATCTCCCCCAATTTACAGATCATACAGCAGAGATGAAAACTTGTTCAAGTCCTAAGAAACTATTAAGAAAAACGTTCATAGCCTAAATAAACACAGAGCTAATCTTTTCCCCTGTGAGATTTAGGAGTTAACACATTCATAAACATTCATTTCCATACTTTTCATTTACATGGTATTCAACTTCTCAGATGAACTGTTATAGAAAGTATTAAACGCACTCATTTAGCATGGTCAAATTTAACCATTTAAGGAAAAAATTAATGCTTAATAAACCGCATTGTTTATCATCACAATAAATACTTTTACACATTCTCATAATTTTCTCTATAAGACAACTGTTTACAAAAACTCCTCAGGAAGCACACACAGCCCTGTGGAAATTATTGAACACTGGAAATCCCCATTTGTTTCCAGTCTGCTTGTTTTTCTAATTAAATAGATTGTGTCTGACAGCTCCCCAACAACATGTACAGGCATCTCAGTCCTGCATGTTTTACTTACCACATTTTTTCTTTTGCATTTCCAGCAAAAAGACTTTATCATTGCAATCAATGAGAAGGATTTTTTACATCTTCTGTCCCTTTAACCTCTCTACAGAGAACCTGTACTGGCCAGGGCAGTAAACAGATAAAAGCGTTCTTGACTGGATTTAAGGACCTATACAAAAAGCTAAATTCACAGTGGTCAGTAGAACCAGACTTGTCCAGAATTTTAGCTTAAAAAAGCCTTCAATTTGGCTACAAAATTCTGGACATTTTACTAAATCAATCTATGTGCACACTAATCTATTGCCTCTCTATCTCTACCCTTTCAATGTTTCACCTCTTCTTTAAACATTTCAGTTTCCTTATTAAGCTATCCAGATGGACTTTTGCAAAATCTAGACCTGTGTTTCCTAACCAAGGATCTGTTGAACCCCTCCAGATGTTTCTAGGGGTTTCTAGAGCAATGAGCAGTTTGTGATTTCTCGGTCAGTTTAGCAGATTCGAGTGATAATGTTGTCTGTCTGTAAGGGTGACATTCTTCCCAATGGCAAGCAATGTAAGAGGCATTCTTCTTACTGGCTACCATACTTATGTTCTGTGAGCTATAGTTATAGTAGGGGTTCCCTGAAGACCTAAAAGTTATTTTAAGGGTTAACGCCCCATAGTAATAGGGTCAAGAAGCACTGATCTAGAACTACCACTATGATGTTTAAGTATCATAGACACTTAAACTAAACATCACCAAAATTTTTACTTTACATAAAAAAAAGTAGACAACCCTTTTTATGTAAAGCAAAAATGTTATTCTTTTTTTCTGCTACCTTCCTTTTTTGGAAAACTGCGGCGATCAAGACAGAATAGGAGCGCAGAGCCTCCTGGGATACACACATTGCGCATCCCTACTGGCATACCCGGCATGGGCATGAAATGTGCATCTCACACATGCGCAGTGAGATCCAGACTCTTTTTTTCCCCTTTACAACAGGATATGTCAATCTAGTGCCTGCGGGACATAGGTACAACAAGCAAGAAGAGAGACTAAGGTGGCGCCGGGACAAAGAAGGATTCCAGGACAGTGCAGGACCTGGTCGACGGATCTGCGAAATTAAAAAATGTTATTTTTTTTTTTTCATAAAGCAGACGTCCAATCTGGAATACATAAAACAGCAACCTGTTTTCCAACTTCCTATTGCCTATTTAGTACCCGACTAGTTCAATATTGCTAGAGCAGCCATGTTGTATAGTTCAATCAAATCCTGTTCAGAGGGAGAGCAGTACACATCAGAAAAAAAACATTTAGTTCTTACTTGTCATTTCATTTGTTTCCGACAAGCTTCTTGGTTTGTTTGCACTACATTTAGAAGTGCATCTTCTTTTCTCAATAAATCAAAGAAACATCCTCCTCCCTGTGGGGACTTCCTGCCAGCTCAGCCTGTCTGAGACAAAAAAAAAAGTTGTTGACTTTAACACTTTAGGTATTTATTTTCAAAAATTGTGTTCTTAGAAGTAATATGGGTGTGGCAAATCTACAGGAACAGAGGGGGAATTTTGACTTTAGCTGTGCTTTAAATTAGTGGTTACCAACTTTTTTGAAGCTCAGGGGCCACTAATTTCACAGACTTCGGACCGCACATGTGCGGAGAGCTGCATGTCACTCAAAGGGGAAGACACTTTCCCCAGAGTGGTGTCATGATGCAAAACCCACCCACTCTCCCATCACAGGTTTAAGCGATGGGAGAGTGGGTGGGTTGTGTCCAGAGACACCACCCAACGCCCTGAGCTTGCAATCCGTACAGGGGACATGGTCCGCGGCTCTGACCAGTGCACCCCCCCAGCAGGGTCCTTCTGCCAGAGCCACGGATCACCGGTTGGCGACTGCTGCTTTAAATGATGAAAATCCTGAAAATGTAAGTTCAATAAAAGTGTGCCACATCCCCAAACACAATAATAAACACATTCAAATAGCAAAGGGTTATACATTTTTTATAAGATATATTTAACATCAAAACTGAACTCTATTAACCAATATATATGTAAAAATAACTCCCATATAACAATGTAGTTAAAGGACACATAGAAAACAAAACTGTTTAAAACTCTTAGAACCATCTGGGTCAAGCCTGGTCAACAGTTTTTAGTTTTACACGCCATACAATGTCAGGTTAATCCAATACGTTTCACAGCTCTATAGACAGTTACCGTATTCACTGATTCTTGAAGGGTGACATGTATGAAGTCGGATTGTATGTGTCCATTCTATAAATGCTTATATATTAACTGGTTGGATGTTGTAAAGTGAAACTTTAATTTCTGTTGAGGGGAAGCTCAGGAACTTAACATCACGATCACGATCATGAAAACGATAAACATAGACATTTTAGAATTCGGCCAAAGCTGTAACTGACTCCACAAAGATAATCCAATGCAGCAGAAGGTGGATAGACCTACACTGCTGGATGTTCTAGAGAACTGAAATAATGTAAACAGTATAACAAAATAAAACATTAAGCTAAACAAACTATAGAAGAAATATCAAATAAGGAGTTCAACTAACAATGGTTCATGAATGGATTAAGTCAAAATACTTTTTACAAGAGTCATCAACAAGTTTAAAAGGAATTTTATGAGGAAATTTCTAAATAGCCTGGGAGCAGGCTGACAAGATTGCTTCATTGGAAGCGGAGATTTACCAGATGCCTGAAGAATCTACTGAATGCCTATGTCCTGAATTTGTCGGGTATATATAGGGTCTCCGGTTCCACTTCCACTTTCAGTTTTGAACAACTGTTATGTTATTTATTACTCTGAGCAATTTTTTTTTACTTATTTTAGGTTTTAAAGAAAATCACAATAACATAAACAAAAAATCTCAGTCTTTGACATCTGTTGTCTAGAGATTTAAACATAACTGTATGTGAGTTAAGCCCTGTACAGAAGTCTGATGGATGAACGAGCACTGTACATATAGCACCATTCTCATCTGAAGAGGGTAGGGGGGAGGACAAGAGAACAGTACCCCACTGTCCTCTCCTCCATAGGAATGAACAGCAGTCGTTCTTGATGGGTAGCTCCTGAGATGAATGGACATGCTTCTCTCAGGCAACAATCTGATATGATTATCTCATGTGTGTATATAGATTTAGATGCACACATAAAGTGAGGAGAAAATGTGAGCAGAGTCAAGGCCCTCCTGTAATAGCTTATATGTCTAGAGCTTATTTATCACACACAGAGGAAAACAAGATCTGTAAAACCCCAACCTCTTTTTTTAGCAAAAGCAGTTAGGATTTGCCTGGTAAACACAAGAAAAAAGCCTGGAACTCGACCCAATGAATGCAAAAGGTGACCATGAAGCATTAATATTCAGTATATATATACATATATATATTGAAATACCAAAATAGAAAAAAAGCAATACAAAGACAATATACTATCCCATTACAGTAGGGGTCTAGCATTTTTTTTATTGTTTAGTAAGAGTTAGAAATCTTTACTACTTGCCATAGATCAATAAATATTGGCATTCATCAAATCTAGCAATGCTATCAAAAGAATAGCCTCTTATTTTACATTTCTTGAACTGATTTATTGGAAAGTCTGTAACCTTGTCAGTGTCTGGAAGCATTTATAGCTACACAGCCATATTTGAAGGTGTATAGCCCCATTTCTAGTGGTCATGCTGAACAGTATATAGCTTGTTTACTGTAAATTATACGGGGGGAAATGATGGTGACCATATCAGAAAATACACAAACAGCCATATTAGGATGTTAATTGCCAGGGTGGTGCCAGCAGGAACTGGCTAACAAGGTAATGCCCAAAAGTGTGCAGATTTTGAGTTTGTTCTCTTTAAAAAGTAGCCATAGCAGTTTGCTTTGTTACTATGTCTTTGTATTTTACTATGCAATACAGGCAGATCATGGTTGGTTGGAAGGGGACTAATCCCCACATGAGATGCTGAGCCTTCATGTTTCAAACAACTAAAATCCAATAACAAGATAGTTTGGCTAGAGACATTAAGGCAGCAGAGGAAATGGTTGGCTAATGCTATGTGTCATTCAGCCAGGAATGATGTTGGGTGATTTGAAGCATACAATGAAATGTTGAAAGTGCAGAGAAATCAGAATAAGCAACTTCATTATCGGGGAGGAGCATATACAACTGTACAAGACAGAAGCGGATGCTGGAGTTCAGCTTTAAGTTTTATAATATGGAAGAATTACAACTTTTGTCACATTTTCATAGCTGTCTTGTCCTCTTATTATTTGACAATATACACGGTCTGTCTAAGTGATAGATCTGCTGGAGATAGATCCCACTGGGACAGTAAGAGGAATTCCTCCATTGGTGACAACTGTCATAGGAGAGATTTTCTGTTATTTCTTCCACTTCCTATCAGTTTGTTTGCACAGAAAGTAAAGGGAAATATATCTATTAGTTGTCTGTGTTGTATGCACAAACTATTTAAAGTCTGTTTATTTTCTGCCAGTTCTATTATATTGGGTTTATTTTCTCTGTTGGAAATCCCCTTTATATGCCAGTATGATTGTGTGTTCCACTAAGGAGAGTAACCCAATGAAAACAATGGAGTTCACTCAAAGAAGCCCAGCCTGAAAAAATACTATAGGAGCGAGTAATGTAACTACTCTATGTTCCCAAGAATAGTGTACCTATGTTAGCCTAGGGCTAGTGTAGGTGATCTTTTTTTTAGTTTTTAGAATGTTTATTTAAATAAAGTCCAGCTTTTAGCAAAAAGTTTTGCCCTACAAAAGCCTGTCTTTTCCTCTCTCGTTACTCGCTCTTACAGTGTTTTGGAAGTTTGCGTTTCAATACTTGACATCATTAAGTTACTTGTGTCTTAAGTGTTCACATGCCAGCTGTGCAGATTTGGACTACACCCTTTTACTAGAAATAGAAAGTAAGTGTAAAGGGCTCCTGTGTACTTCCATAAGCTGCGTCTAAAGCAAAAATAGTCTGCCAATATAATATATATTACAGCAAACAGGAACACAGCCAGCAGCTTTTCATTTCACACCAGTTAGTCTAGTGAATCAAGAACGTGAAAACACCAAAATATTTGGAATAAAGAGACCCTGTAATTGGAATAAATACTATTTTACATCTCATAAAATATTAATGCATTATTCGGTATGTAATATTGCTTCCTCTGGGCAATGATTTTTTTTCACAGCAAGGGAAAACTTCTCCACCCAGCTGCCTTCGGCTATTTCTGCCTCTATAAGACCTGAGAAGATCTATTACTGATTTTTCACTAGACAAACCAGACAATTTTCGAACTACAATACTCGGTACTAAACAAAAGGGTCACCTCCAATAAAGATCAAAAGACAGTAGGCATTTTATCAGCAATAAATATTTATTATCACTCATACAAAATGAAGATTGTATTATAAAAGTCAGATTTAGAATTATATGAATATATACATCTAGTAGCAACAATATATATATACCATGATCTATAAAACCATGTTTCTTCAGAGTGATATTTATTCATTTTGAATAAATGAATTCCTCAAACAAAATTCCCAATGTGTTTCGAAGAAAACTTTTCTGCTTCTTCAGAGTATATCAAGATTAATTGCTTGATGAAAATGGGAGTATGAGATTCTTTCATTTTCCTTGGATGGGATTTATTCAATCATTCTTACACACAATTTTGATTGATAATGAAAAACACATCTATTCTATCCACATCTGCACAGAAACCAAATAATTAATCTCATATATTTGGTCGTCTGCTGAGTTCTCTAAAAATTTAAATTTGGAGGTTTTATCAGTGGAGTGAAAATGTACCCATGCGTTCCAGCCCTAAGGCAGTGTTTGGAACCCATTCACAGTCCTAAAACTGTTTGTTTTCATACTTCCCAAACCTTCCCAGGCCCATTTTAAGACCAATAGCATTTGGAAGTGTAAGGGAAGGGCAACAGTTTAGATGCAGCTAATAACCTATTCTTCCACATGGAAATCATTGTCTACCCCTTGTATAGTATGTATGTATATGCTGTGGAATGGGCCACCTGCACATACTCGTTCTTTCTTTTTCTTTTCTGAGCCCCACCCTCCCAAAATTAAATAAAATGCATTAAAGTTTGTGTGCTCAGTGAGGCTGTAAGAAAGTTTTTATAGTTGTACAGGTTATATTTTGTCAAGGAAATGTGTATACACTTTGTGTAATCTCTTTTTAAAAATAGGATTGTTTGTACAGTTGTGCATTGGGAGTTTTATTTAGGTGATATGACCTAAATAATTTATATTGCTGTTCTGATATTCCCTAAAATATTTGCTTTTATTCTTTGTTCTCTATTTCAATAACACAATTCGTACAATTTAAATCAAGGAGTTGGAGTCACCGGTGAAAAGTCAATGGGGAGGAGGAGAAAGGCCTGCTGTTTCACCAAAATCAATGATAGGTGGCCACCACCTTGGATTCATGCCACTGGGCCCAAATGCCAGAACTCATTACAGCAAAAGAGGAATGTCAGCATGTGTCAATTTACTATATAAAAATAAACGTTAAAGTACTTGGCCAGAGCTTATGGAACATGGGCTAGAGATGCTTATCTGCCCTAATGCAAGTGTTTTATTGGAAAAAGTTTAGTGCAGCTGGGGGGATAGTGACATACATGTGTATCCTCCTCTCCACAGACAATGCTGACTTTTAATAAATCAGGCTTCGACCTCTAATGACCTCCATTTTTCTCTTGGTGGGTATTTGTGTAGTGCAAAACATATGTTTATTAAAGTAAGAGCATTTAGCCTGCCCTATACCTGGTGGTTATGCTGCTAATGTTGCTGTACTAGTGCCTCCATATTCCTTTCTCTACAACATTCATTGCATTTTGTAATAATTCTGATATCCAGAAATCTCACTGCATTCCTTGCATGGCCTCTTTCACCTCCTTTCAAACCCACCTCATCCTCCTCATCTTCCTCCTGCCCTCACCCAAAAAAAGGTAAACTTGAAAAGGTAAAGTTTTGAGAAAAAACCCTCTAAGATCTTCTGACTCTGAGACCCTTTTTTTAGTTTAAAACAGAGAAAGTATTAAAGACAAGAAAGACTGGGGTTTTGAATGGCAAAAAATTGTATTAATATTCAGTACATAGGCAAATATGCAATATGTTATTCGGTAGGTATCATAAAGTGCAATAAACAAATACCAAATCTCAGGTGAGGGGCCCCTGAATGAACTATTGCAGAGGACGGTTTCCCTCATTGAAGTGCACCATGATCATGTGAACCTGCCAGGAATGTTCATTGTACTGATGGTCTCTGTGTATCCCCTGATGAAGCCTACTGGCGAAACGCGTCAGAATTGAGACATTGAGCATTTCTTATTCTTCATCATCCTATCAGGCAACTTTTTGTCCAGTAACAAAGGCGGACCCCTGCAATAATTCATTCAGGGGAGCCTCACCTGAGATTTGTTATTTGTTTATTGCACTTTTTCATACCTCCCGAATTACATATTGCATATTTGCTTATGTACTGAATATTAATACAATTTTTGCCATTTATTGTCCCAGTCTTTTTTGTCTTTGATACTTTCTATGTTACACGATGGGGCTGGCAATCTTCATAAAAGCTTAATAGGTAAGGTCACATTTCTCTATATTTATTGTATAGCTCATAACAGAGGCAGAGGACTTTGGAAGGGTCTTCCTGAAACATCTGTCTGTTTTTTTATGTTATAGGAAAATAATACAAAGTGAAAAACAATAATAGTTTTTATAAAAAATATATAATATCAACTAACAAAAAAGAGATCGCTACCAGCGCGCCACCTGAAACCATTCTCCGAAGGGAAAGGGACACTAGTATAAACTCAAAAACTTATATTAGGTGTTTGCGGCTGAATATAAAACTGAAACTGTGTGGGGGTTCTGGGTTATCCCGGGGTACTGATCTGTGTTATCCCTAACAAAAAAAACCTAAAAGAGATGGCTAAAAAAATATTTATAACCAAAATAATAAGAAAAAAAATTTAAACAACTTTAGTGACACAAAATGAATGTGTCAATTCCCTTATTTGGGATAACTCGGTGAGGTGGAGACTAGCTTCCACTCGGGGGGCCCTATAGTCTAAAACAAAAATTACGTTTGTAATATGTATAGCATATGTTTTATAGGTGGAGGAGGAGAAAACCAAAACAAACATAAAAGAAGTATAGCTTTTCATGATGCTTGCATCTAAAAATGTAACAAAAGAAGAACTGTAGGTCATGCTGATAAGGAGGAGGGTAGGACAAGGTAAGGGGAAGGAAAAGAAGGCTTTACAAGGCTTTAGTAGCACTAAAGAGAATAGTTTTGTAAAAATGCAAACTTTATTATAGTATTCTAAAATCAACTATTACAAACATTAAAAAGTTCAGTTGTGACCGAGCATATATGCATGTACAGATACACCTTAAAAGCAGATGGTTCAAATAACAGTTTCTGTAACAGTGCAAGTGCAAGTTCAATAAGTTGGTCCTGTCATAAAAGCAGTATGAACAAGCTGAATGAGAGCACTTTTCCAATAGATTACTTCTTTGTGACTGCAGGAGGTAATGTCAGAACTTATGAGTCAGCTTTTATATAAGGGCCGGTTGAAGAATTTAGACAACGATTTCAGAGGCAGTCTTTTGATCCTTGCAGGTTAAAAAGTTAGGATGTAAAATTGCAAAAGAGTCTATTCTGAGGTGCCCTAGGTCTGTTTTTTATGAAGATTTTTTCTTGTCTGACCCATGCTTGTTGGTGCTGCTGTCAGAATGTAGTATTGGGGTGTAATTGAAAAAATATACCATGTGCTGTATACACATAGATGCAGTGACATCCCATGCCATAATAGGGTGCCTTAAGATACCTTTACCAGCAAACCCAAAAAGGTATTTGGTTTATTTTCCTTATATTCAAAGAATATTAAACCAGTGGGGACCATCTTACACATTTATTACAATTAAAAAGTTCTATCTACCATTATTAATATACAGTGATACCTCAGCTAACAATGATAATTCCTTCTGGAATCACACTCGTTACCTGAAATATTTGTTAGCAAAAATGAAAATTCAGCTCACCGCGTCTGCAGTTTGCTATGGTGCATTATCTATGCATTTTTTTGCCAATTCCATCTTCACTAACCAAGGCCCAAACACAGCGGAAAAAAACTTTATTAGCCGAAAAATTTGTTAACAGGGTCACTCGTTAGCCAAAGTATCACTATATTGTAAACATTTCCTAGTTTGATTGTGCAATCACTCGGTAACACTTGCCTTATTTAAAAAAGAATTAAGGAGAATATTTGCCAGTTGCACCAAAAGCATTCACTGGCACTGGTCAACATTTGTTCATCAGTGGAAAAATATGGGTATGGTTTAAAGAGGCTTTGTCACCAGTACTGATATCTGTATTTAAAAGTTTTCTACTGGGATCTTTTTGAAATAATGTTTTTCATGTGGTAAGCTACATACACACGTCAGATAATCGTCACCAAATATGAATGGTTTCTTTTCTCTTTGGTGAAAATCTATGTACAGCGGTTCCTTCGTCTTGATTTGTGTCGGGGATTGTGCGGCCCCCATAATAGACATTATGGGACCATATAATAGATATTATGGGCTCCCACTGTCATCACCAGATTTATGTAAACTTAGGAGACTCCTGTATACAGTAATGACTGGCAGACCCCTGCAGGCAGCCATACTGACAGCAGCATCAGTTAGTAGATAGCCGTAATTAATATTTAAATGTCATCCAGGAAACTGCCAATCTCACTGCCATTTTAAATACATTAAGCAACATCAGTGGGTAAGGTTCTTTTTACTTGCTAGTTTTTGGGTCAAGAGGGTGAAGGGGCAGAAGAAGGATAGTTTGTGGGGTGGAAGTTATACAGCTGTCTTTGCTGCAACCAACATGCCTTTATGATGGCCAGGACCTGACTCACAGTTTCACAGCCAGGTGCCAAACTGTTATACAGGAGAACTGTTAGGAGCCACCTAAGAATGCTCTGCTGGTAAACATTTTTTGTAGGCCTAGTTAAAGAAGAGTTGTTTTATTTAGTGATTGTCTGTGCTTACTAATCGAGTGTTCTTTTTTAAGAATTACAATTTGTTTCTTTTCCACACCTTTGTTATCCACAATAGTCAGTTTCCTTCCCTTTATCAATTTGCTGTTTTTTATTATATCTGTTTACACATTTAAATATATATTTAATTTTTTGTGTCTTTCCCTTTCTAGTGTTACATTAAAGAGCAATTTCTTCTGTTTTCTGTAGAAGGGTTAAAACTCCAAATAAAACTACCCTGCCGGGGAGATTTCTCTTTCATACATGTCCTTAAAACCTAAAACTAAATTAGATTAAATGTAAACAGTGTTGGACAAAATTTGTCTTTGCATACATTAGTCCAGTACAAAACATTTGCACCCTTGTCTACAGGAACAAATCGGTAACATCTCATGAGATTTATACTAGCTGGGCTTCGGATAGCAAGTGAGGCTGCAGTTGTCAGATGAGGTTAGTATAGACATGGGAGGAAGTGGCAAATATTGTTATTGTTAAGGGAAATAGGGAGAGAGACTTGGAGCATTTTTCTGGTAAAAGTGAAAATGCACCTAAAGTAGACCCAAAACTAATGACCGCAATTTCATATATATACAAACCTGACAAAGCTAAGCATGTTATGCATACATGTTTTTAAGATCAGTTTATTTTCATTTCACTAGCATTTAAATCACAGGACCCAGCTCTGTGCCAATCTGTCACCAATCCTCGTTAGCTGTCAGGATAACAAAACAGAAAAGAATTGCTCCCTGCTTTTTTCATCCTAAAACTGCGTGAGGTGCATCTTAGTAATGGAACAGCTTTTGGGTCACAGAGAACCCCATAAAAGGGTACATACAGAGTCCCTTGTGGAATCATTGATTGTAAATGCATATTTGGTAATACAGGTAGTCCTCGGGTTATATACGAGATAGGAACTGTAGGTTTGTTCTTAAGTGGAATTTGTATGTAAGTCAGAACAGGTATATTATTTTAATAAATGCAATTAGGCCAGATGTATGTCTCAACATATTATTAGGCAGCATGGTGTCAGTTACTGCATAAAAGCCTCACTCTGAGTAAATCACAAAGAAAAATAAATATTTGGAGCCTAGACATTCATTGACTTCTGGGACAAGCTGTGCTTTGATATGCAAAAAGAAACAACTGCAGAGTTTGTCCTGGTCATTAAAAAGTTACAACCAAAAGATCTCTGCAAGTCACGTGAACCACCCCCCCTCCGCCCAAGCGTTCATCCTGCACAAAAGCAAGCAGGGAAGCCCCGTTCATATCTAGGAGTCATCTGTATGTCGGATGTCCTTAACTTGGGGACTACCTGTATAAATATTTGGGCAGATAGGCAAAAAATAGAGCCTATTACACCAGGAGGGCATATTTCTGGGGGAGTTCTGTAAACATATAGTCAATGTAACATCCATGTCTGCCATATTGATATTAAAGAAAATGTAATTTTTTTATTTTAGAAAATAACAGTTTAGAAAATCACAATGGCTTCAGATTGAAATACAAAATAATATTGACATAAAGTTACAAAATTGATTGCGTAGAAATTGTATATAATATGTTTCTTAATAAATGCGGACTTTCTTGAGGATACTGCATTTTATTTTGCTGTAAAGCGTTCCGTAGAGATTCTTCACAGTGCAGCTTATTCAAGTTGCTGATCAACTAACCATTCCAAATATTGCCTTTTATTATATGAACAATGGGCCACACCAACAACCTTAATCCTCTGGGGGTCCCAGACACAATCTTCCTCTAAGCCACTATTAACCATACCACAGTAAGGAGGTACCCATGCTGTATCATAGCCATTATCATGCCATGTCTTTTGCCAAGGGTGATTTTGTCTGTCAATTTTTATGACATTACCCACGTTTACCCTGAGCTTCAAAACAACCTGGTCTGTTTTATTCCTTAAGGGGTAACGTAAAGCTTTGTTTAAATCTCTACTAACATAGACACCTCTTCCTAGCATGCCATCCTTTGACTGTTTAAAGCCATTCTTGATGATTTCATCTGCTGCATTATATGTAGTGCCATGGAACATGACATAGATCCTTCCATCATTTGGCTTATCAGAGCCTTGAAGAATCACTTCATTAAAGTAGGGTAACCTCTCTTCTGCCCATAGGTCTTCAGTATCACTTGTGGCATATCTTCGATAATAAGCCATGTTACTGTAAGAGACATAGATTAAACCATGTAAATATATTCAGACAATTACATTGTCAATATATCATTATTTGCCCCCATATATATGTAATTTAAAATAAAAACAATATTAAACCATAAATAAAATGTTATTTCTTGAAATTAATCAAAACTTCCAGTAAGATGGAAAATAATGTTTATTTTTGTATACTTCCACTTTATTTATATTTTAAATGTTTTCTCTCACTTTTTTAATTGCAAGGTATTTGAGTAGATCCTCAAAACTAATCTTATATAACACATCTGCTTCTATATTTATAAGAGCTTAGGCATCCAGCCTGTCGTGTTGCATAGTTGTTCTGATGGGAAATATATGGGATTTTTTATACTTCAACTAGGAAAATGAACGCTCAGCTGAGCAATTTGTGACCATTAATGTTAAAAATATACGAAAGTCAATGTCTACATTTGGAAAGGCACACTCAATATTGTCTTCTACAATTATTTTTCTGAGTGCTTTTGTTATTTTTGTATACTAGCTAACTACCTGGTGTGGCCCAGGTAATTAATTATTGCAATTTTATATTGTACAGGAAAAGGAATCAAATAAAGCTATAGTGTTAAGCAAAAGGCACACTGTCAACGAGCAATACATACACACATACATACATACATGCAAATAAACCTCTGACATATAGCACAGCGCTGTACAAAAATCAGCGGTGCACTCACATGAGTCATATGTCCAGCAAGTTAGGTTTAAATGTGTCGATGCGTTTCCAAGTGATGGTGGAACATAGCAAGTTTGGTTGAAATGTCCCCATGTGTTTCCTAGTGATGACATACACACATCTATATACTGTAAATAACACATACATCCAAATATAGCTCTGACATATAGCACAGTGCTGTAAAAAGATCACCCGTGCACTCACATAAGTCATAAGTCTAGCATGTTTGGTTGAAATGTCTCCATGCATCTCCGAGTGATGGTGGAACATAGCAAGTTTGGTTGAAATGTCTCCATGCGTTTCCTAGTGATGGCATACACACATACACGCATACATCTAAATATAGCTCTGACATATAGCACAGCGCTGTACAAAAATCCCAGGTGCACTCACATGAGTCTCAGTCATATGTAAAGCAAGTTTGGTTGAAATGTCTTCATGCGTTTTCGAGTGATGGTGGAACATACACACATACACACATACATACATCCGACTTTGTATATATAGATATATATACATATATATATTCAATTACCAAAATAGAAAAAAAGCAATACAAAGACAATATACTATCCCATTACAGTAGTGGTTTCTCAATTTTTTTACTTACTAAGAGTTAGAAATCTTTTCTACTTGCCATAGATCAATAAATATCGGGATTCATCAAATCTAGCAATGCTATCAAAAGAATAGCCTCTTATTTTACATTTCTTGAACTGATTTATTGGAAAGTCTGTAACCTTGTCAGTGTCTGGAAGGATTTATAGCTACACAGCCATATTAGAAGGTGTATAGCCCCGTTTCTAGTGGTCATGCCGAACAGTATATAGTTTGTTTACTGTAAATTATATGGGGGAAATGATGGTGACCATATTGGAAAATACACAAACAGCCATATTAGGATGTTAATTGCCAGGGTGGTGCCAGCAGGAACTGGCTAACAAGTTAATGCCCAAAAGTCTGCAGATTCTGAATTTGTTCTCTTTAAAAAGTAGCCATAGCAGTTTGCTTTGTTACTATGTCTTTGTATTTTACTATGCAATACAGGCAGATCATGGTTGGTTGGAAGGGGACTAATCCCCACATGAGATGCTGAGCCTTCATGTTTCAAACAACTAAAATCCAATAACAAGATAGTTTGGCCAGAGACAGTAAGGCAGCAGAGGAAATGGTTGGCTAATGCTAGGTGTCATTCAGCCAGGAAATGATGTTGGGTGATCTGAAGCATACAATGAAATGTTGAAAGTGCAGAGAAATCAGAATAAGCAACTTCATTACTGGGGAGGAGCATATACAACTGTACAAGACAGAAGCGGAGGCTGGAGTTCAGCTTTAAGTTTTATAACATGGAAGAATTACAACTTTTGTCAAATTTTTATTATTTCACATTATGCACGGGCTGTGTAAGTGATAGATCTGCTGGAGATAGATCCCACTGGGACAGTAAGAGGAATTCCTCCATTGGTGACAACTGTCATAGGAGAGATTTTCTGTTATTTCTTCCACTTCCTATCAGTTTTTTGCATATAAAGTAAAGGGAAATATATCTATTAGTTGTCTGTGTTGTATGCACAAACTATTTAAAGTCTGTTTATTTTCTGCCAGTGCTCTGTATTCTTGTTTTCTAACACATCAATATTCCGTTAAATAGCTAAAACCATACTATGCTGTAAATACAGCAAATCATATTGGGTTTATTTTCTCTGTTAGAAATCCCCTTTATATGCCAGTGATTTGGAAGTTTAAGTTTTCAATTCCTTGATATCATTAGGTGTTTTATGTCTTAAGTGTTCACATTCCAGCTGTGCAGATTTGGACTACACCCTTTTACTAGAAATAGAAAGTAAGTGTAAAGGGCTCCTGTGTACTTCCATATGCTGCGTCTAAAGCAGAAATAGTCTTCCAATATAATATATATCGCAGCAAACAGGAACACAGCCAACAGCTTTTTATATCACACCAGTTAGTCTAGTGAATCAAGAACGTGAAAACATCAAAAGATTTAGAATAAAGAGACCCTATAATTGGTATAAATACTATATTTTACATCTCATAATATAATATTGCATTATACTGTATGTAATATTGCTTCCTCTGGGCTATGATTTTTTTTCACAGCAAGGGAAACTTCACCCAGCTGCCTTCGGCTATTTCTGCCTCTTTAAGACCTGAGAAGATCTATTACTGATTCATTCATCCATTACTCGGACAATATTTGAACTACAATACTCGGTACTAAACGAAAGGTTCACCTCCAATAAAGATCAAAAGACAGTAGGAATTTTATCAGCAATGACCAATATTTATTCTCATTTAGAAAAAATGAAAAGATTTTATTAGAACAGTGAGATTTAGAATTGTATGAATATATACATCTAGTAGCAACAATATATATACTATGATCTATATTAACATGTTTCTTCAGGGTGATATTTATTCATTTTGTATGAATTAATTCCTCAAAAAAATTCCCAACGTGTTTAGCAGATAGATTTTCTGCTTCTTCAGAGTATATAAAATTTAATTGCTTAATGGAAATGAGAGTCTGAGATTCTGTCATTACAGCCATTTTCCTTGGATAATATTTAATCAATCATCCTTACGCACAATTTTTGATTGATAATAAAAACACATTTTGTCAGTGGAGTGAAAATCTACCCATGTGTTACAGTCCTAAGGCTGTGTTTGGAACCCCTTTCACAGTCCTAATACTGTTTGTTTTCATACTTCCCAATCCTTCCCAGGCTCATTTTAGGATTATTAGCATTTGGAAGTGTAGGGGAAGGGCAACAGTACAGATGCAGGGGATGTCTTACCTGTAAATTCTCACTCTTTCTATTTCCTTTCTGACCCCTCCATCATAAAAAATGCATAAAACTTTGTGTGCTCAGTGAGGCTGTAAGAAAGTTTGTTCATCTGTAAAGGTTATATTTTGTTAAAGAATTTAAATAAGAATTAAAAGTAAGACCGTTCTTACAGTTGTGCATTGGGAGTTTTATTTAGGCGACATGACATAAATAATTTCTGTTGCTGTTCTGAATTTCCCTAAAATAATTGCTTTATGCTTTGTTCTCTATCTCAATAACACAATTTCTACAATTTAAATCAAGGAGTTGGAGTGACAGGAGAAAAAGTAAATGGGGAGGAGGAGAAAAGCCTGCTATGTATATTTTTTCAATTACACCCCAATCCTACATTCAGACAGCAGCACCAACAAACATAGGTCAGACAGGAAAACCTTGGAGGAGCAATATCAGCAGAGGCTGATACATAGCGGGAAAAATCTTCGTTAGCCGAAAATTTTGTTAGCAGAGTCACTTGTTAGCCGAGGTATCACTATATTCTAAACATTCCCCAGTTTGCTTGTGCGAATCGTTGGGTAACATGAGAGTTCAGGTGAATATTTGTCAGTTGCACCAAAAGCATTCACTGACACTTGTCAACATTTGTTCTTCAGTGGAAAAATATGGTAATGGTTTAAGGAGGCCTTGTCAGCAGTACTGATATTTTTATTTAATTTTTTTTACTAGGATCTTTTGAAATAATCTTTTTCATGTGCTAAGCTACAAACACGCGTCAGATAATCGTCACCCAATAGGAATGGTTTCTTTTCTCTTGGGTGAAAATCTATGTACACCGGTTCCTCCGTCTTGATTTTGTGGCGGGGCTTTTGTGGCCCCCATAATAGACATTATGGGGCCAAATAATAGACATTATGGGCTCCCACTGTCATCACAAGATTCATTTAGACTTAGGAGACTCCTGTATACAGTAATGACTGACTGATCCCTGCAGGCAGCCATACTGACAGCAGCATCAGTTAGTAGATACCCGTAAATATTATTTAAATGTCATCTAGCTGATACTGATCTCAAAAATACCACTGTTGTTTAATGTAATATAAAAGGTGCAAGGCTGGCTTCATTACAGGTGCATACAGAAAATATTTCTATATAAGGAAACTGCCAATCTCACTGACATTTTAAATACATTAAGCAACATGAGTGGGGAAGGTTCTTTTTCCTTACTAGATTTTGGGTAAAGAAGGTGAAAGGGGCAGAAGAAGGATGGTTTGTAGGGTGGAAGTTATACACCTTTCCTTGCTGCATCCAACATGCCTTTATGATGGCCCGGACATGACCCACGTGTCTCCTGTTAGGAGCCACCTAAGAATAAACATTTTTTGTAGGCCTAGTTAAAGAAGATTTGTTTTAATTAGTGATTGTCTGTGCATACTAATCCAATGTTCTTTTTTAAGAATATAACATTGTTTCTTTTCAACGCCTTTGTTATCCACAATAGTCAGTTTCCATTTATCATTTTACTGTTTTTTTATTTTATCTATATATGCATTTATATTTATATAATTTTGTATTTTTATATTTATATTTATAACTTTCTCTTTCTAGTGTCACATTAAAGAGCAATTTCATCTGTTTTCTGTAGAAGGGTTAAAACTCCAAATAAAACTACCCTGCTGGGAAGATTTCTCTTTCATACCTGTCCTTAAAACCTAAAACTAAATGAGAATAAATCTAAACAGTGGAGACTCTAAAGACTCTAAAGAGTGGACAGAATTTGTCTTTGCATACATTTTAGCTAGTACAGTACAAAACATTTGTACCCTTGTCTACAGTAACAATGCTAACGTCCCATAGATGCTCCTTTAAATGGGTACGTCTCACTTCAGAAAATGAGACGCTAGTAAGTGGGATTTATACTAGCTGGGCTGCAGATAGCAGGTGAGGATGCAGCATTTTTTTGGTAGACCTAAAACTAGTGACCACAATTCCACTGTATATGTGTAAGCTAAGCAAGTTACGTACACATGTTTGTGCGTAACGGAGTTCTGTATACACATAGTCAATGAAACATTGTCAATGAAACATCCAAATCTTCCATATTGATAAGAAAGCATCTAAAATGTAATTTTTTTATTTTAGAAAAAAACAGTTTAGAAAATCACAATGGCTTCAGATTGAAATACAAAATGGTATTGACATAAAGTTACAAAATTGATTGCGTAGAAATTGTATATAATATGTTTCTTCATATTGAATGTGACCTTCTTGAGAATACTCCATTTTATTTTCTGTAAAGCGTTCCGTAGAGATTCTTCACAGTACAGCTTATTCAAGTTGCTGATCAACTAACCATTCAAGATATTCCTTGTCATGTGAACAATGGGCCACACCAACAACCTTAATCCTCTGGGGGTCCCAGACACAATCTTCCTCTAAGCCACTATTAACCATACCACAGTAAGGAGGTACCCATGCTGTATCATAGCCATTATCATGCCATGTCTTTTGCCAAGGGTGATTTTGTCTGTCAATTTTTATGACCTTACCCACATTCACCCTGAGCTTCAAAACAACCTGGTCTGTTTTATTCCCTAAGGGGTAATGTAGAGCTTTGTTTAAATCTCTACTAACATAGACACCTCTTCCTAGCATGCCACTCTTTGACTGTTTAAAGCCATTCTTGATGATTTTCTCTGCTGCTTTAAATGTAGTGCCATGGAACATGACATAGATCCTTCCATCATTTGGCTTATCAGAGCCTTGAAGAATCACTTCATTAAAGTAGGGTAACCTCTCTTCTGCCCATAGGTCTTCAGTATCACTTGTGGCATATCTTCGATAATAAGCCATGTTACTGTAAGAGACATAGATTAAACTATGTAAATATATTCAGACAATTACATTGTCAATATATCATTATTTTATCATGAACACAATGGTGAATATATCTTCTTTAGCATGCCTTGAAAACCTAATGCAAAATAATTGATCCAGTCAAATCAACAAAGAAAATTAGGGAAAAAAACAACAAAAAAAACCATCATTCATAGTAAAGAATCTCTGACAGTTTTTATTGCTCCCATTAACACAAAAATAACACACTATCTCCTCACTTCTCTCCTCTGCCCATACTGATGTTTTATATATGGAGCCTTTAAAAATTAGGAAAAAATATATTATTCTTTTGCTATTTGTTCTTTTTTGTTCTATCATTTTTCCCCTTATCTTTTTTTTGAGCTTGCATAATGATTAATTTGTCATTTTCAACTTTGTAAATATGTTCTAAATATGACTGCAAGTGAATTTTCTTGCAAGATTGTTCTTCTTTTTACTTCTCTCATTATTTATGGCTCATATACTTCTGTACATTGTGGTTTACCTGCACCTATAACCAAACTTATTTTGATAGTTCTGGTTGGAATAGGGTTGTGAACCCCTGAGGACTGTTATTTATATCTGTACTGGGGGGATTTACCCTCCCTGTTTTGTCCTGGTGAATGGTGATCACTGTTATCAGAACTGAAAGTAATGGGAAAATGTAAGCTTTCAATGAAAGTAAAATGTAATCTTCAAATGGGGAGCCTGTTCTAGACAGAACTGTCTAAGATTGCATTTCCCACTTACTGTGTGTATCCAGGACAAGAAGTGAAAAGAAACTAGAGCATAGGCCCCATAGGGCTTGATTTATTTAGTTTCCCCAATGACTGGAGAGGATGACTATCATGGGAGAACCTGTATGAGTCAGCAAACAGGGAATGGATTTCTTAAAAACATTTGCAATTCTTGGCAAATTATTTCAATCCTGGATCAAATCCATTCAAGGTTTTCCTGGATCACGCAGATTTACCCATGATAGTCATCTTCTTCAGTCTTAAACAATGTTAATAGATCTGGCTCATAGAAACATAAGACAAGAAAAAAATCTCTAGCGGGGCTCCAACCCTACTATACTTTGCAAAAAAAATAAATAAATAAATAAATAAACATTTTTTATTAGAGTTACACTTTACAGACAGACACACAAATTTAAGCCGATTGAGCTATTGAGATGTCTTTCACCAACCCTGCTCTACATCTATGATCTGGAGAGACAATAGCTTATTCCCTTTGCAGGTTTTTTTTTTCATAATAAATAATCAGCATTACATTTCATCTTTTGGTAGTTGCCTATCTATTTTATAATCCTGCACAAACACACTCTTTAATTATACTCATGCTCTAACATAAGGCTTGTAAGTCACAAAAGCTTGGGGGTCTTAGTGAACTTCCCAGCTGGTTTATTGGAGTGAATTGCAGTTGTTGCTAATGCACTTTTTATGATTTTTAAAGCCTTCACCTCTCTGCCAAGTTTTTGATGCTGGCATCTTCACCCAGGCCTTTTTTTAGGTTCAGGATCTCTGGTCATCTTTATTTGCCAGACCAGAATGATGTGTCTACCACACTTGCACAGGGGTTCATTCATTCCTGGGCTGAGGTTTGCCAATAATGCACATTCTGTAGAAGGTGGTGAACGGGAAGGCAAGTTTGCTTACATATCTATTGAAGAGATAACGCATGTTTCTGCAATAAAAAGCCTGTCTGTTCACATTTTTAATCATATTTCCACTTTAAGTGTTTTTACTTCCTTATTGTACTGTTGCATGTCACTTGTTGGTGGGTGTTAGCTCTTTGCTTAGAGTAAGTTATGTAGAGCCACCACTTTATTATTTGTTTTAGAACGTATTGTGTAGATATAGAGGAAAGAAAGAGGTTTAAGGTTTAGAGTTTTTGTGCAAAAAGTCAAGTGTGTATTTTGTAGGTAATACATACAAAATAGTGATACAAAGTATTTTTTTCACCATATATCCAATTACCTATTACCATATTTCTGAACCTTGATTATTTATTACTTGTTTTCTAACAAAGTTTCCTCCTTTTTTGAATTCAGTATTGTGGTGAGGTATATAATTTGTGATAAATTGATTGGTATACACTGTAGAGCCAACAATGTGTCACTGGAACAAGAATGGAGGGTGAATATTTCCAATAGGTTGGAAATAGGCAGGGAATAAACCCTGATAGGAGTTTTAGCTGTTCCCCACTAAGGGCTTTAAAGCAAAACGAAATTCTAAATATTACCTGTTGGCTATTTAATAGTCATGGCTTGCTTTCTTAACTACAAAAAGTACTGCTCAGGGGAGAAGAGAACAAGGGAGAGTGGGCTCCAGAAGAGAAGCTGTTCATCCATGGTAATTACAGGTAGTACCAATGGTCTGATGATGTGGAGCCAAGCTTGTGGTGCACCATCCTAATGTTTTTATTTATGTACAATAACTGTAAAATAACTAGCGATGGGTGAATGTCCTTTAATGTATTTGGTAATCATGTACACCCATGATCACTACATACAAAGTGAATTTGTTTATTTAATATGGAAATCGGTCATACCAATAATTATTTTTGTAAGTTGGGGCGTAGTTTTGCAGTGTAATTGCATATTGTTTCTGTTTGTAATTAAAAAAAAGAGAAATCCACTGAAATATCTTTTGATCAGTGACAAAAAAATCAAAACTTCAGGGGGAGAATACTTTTAATAGGCAGAGTATATAAATTTACAAGGGAATATAACAATTAGATTCTAATAGAATTAGATGTATGTTAATAACTTGTTAGTTGTTAGAGTGTTTTTTTCTCTCTCTCTGTCTCTCTCTGTCTCTTTACATTCTTCATGTATCTTGTTTTCTTTTCTTTTATACATTTACACCTGTTAATGCTTCACCAATATGTATACAAATGTAATGAATAATATTCATTTGAATTGGTATTTATTAGTTTTTTTTTTCTTTCTTCCTCTGTCTTGTAAATTTTTATTGTACTGCAAAATTTTGAAATCTAATAAAGAGATTGAAATACAATACATTTACCAGGGAGAGTTATCTACCAGTCAATCTATCTGTTTTTGTACACCAGTAAAAATTTTTTGGCATTTCCTATACTGACCACACCTCCATCTCCACCGGCTAAAATAGTTCCACCCACAAGGAGATGGCTTTGGTCGGAAAACGCCATGTGACTGAGTGATCGGGAAGACTCATGGACCCTTACGCTGTGGCTCTGATGTTAGATCCCTACAGGGAGACCACTGTTTTCCTACAAAGAAAAAAGGGTTCTAAAGCATGCTGGCAGGGGATTCATTTTCTTTTTAGGTTATGGCTTTTTCATAAAGGTACCAAACTGTAAAGCTACATTCACAGTGTTCCTTGTGTGCTGCCACTTTCATAGTAATACACACACACAGTTCCTGTAAGGAACTTACCCGTCCTGCGAGCCCGCGGTGTCCCTGGGGATCCCAGCCGCAGAGGGACACGCCGCTGTAGCAGGCGGCATGGCCGAGGCTACTGCTCTGCTCGCAGCTTGTCTCTCTCTGCAGGCGGAGGGATTCGTCCTGGCCAAACTACTGTTCAGCCAGGCAGCATCCCTTGCATCCCTTCAGATGTGGTTACTGAAAATCCTGCTCTCAGCACTCCTTTGCATGTGCAAAGTAGTGCACGTCCTGGGGGTACTGTGGGAAGAGGTGCGCGTGCTACAATGCGTCCCTCTTGTACCCCCCCGAGGGCGTGGCATTCGGCTGCCTCGCCCCGGGGCGGGACATAGTTAGTTTGAATTAGCATAGTTAGCCGATTGGCCTCATGGGATTCAGTTAGTCTCCTATCAGACGGCGCCAGGTGGCGCAAGGCCATTGGTCACTCTGGCCATTTAAGGAGAGCCTGTCCTGTACACCATTGCCCGCTATAAGCCTCTGTGAACTCAGTGTGCTTGGGTGCGTCATTGTGTTGGTTAAGTTTACCTGCTTTTGTCATCTCCATAGTGACCTGGTCTGAAGTTGACTCTGCTTGAACTCTGCCTGCCCTGACCTCGGATTGTTACTGACCATTCTGCCTGCTGCCAGCCCTGACCTTGGATTGTTCTTGACCTGTCTTTGCCTTACCCTCTTGTACTTTGCTTGTTTGGATTTAACCCTTGCTGTGCTTTATGACACTGAATAAAGCCTGATTGAAGGATATCTGGAGTTGGTTGTGGTTTGTGTGCCCAGGCGCATTACAGTTCCCCTTTTTAGACTGAACTATAATACATATAAGTGAACCATATAAAAAATAAGAATTCTAAGTGTAATGCATCCTCTCGCAGAACAATACATGCATTTTGCTTTATGAAATCAGACAAAAGTGAATACGCCTCAAGACTTTTCACGTCTTTTGTTTATCTGTAATGTGTTCCGCTGTCTCATATTGGGTATAAAGCATTCACTAGATAAGGTAGTAACTTTCAAGCCTACCATGTAAGCCACGGAATTATTGGAAGAAGCATTGTATGGAACCTCATTATCTGTATATTAAACTCTACTTATTATAGCCAGAAAGGACTTTTTAGTTGGGAAATCACAGAACACTCCTCTTATATGCTATTTGACAATACAGAATGAAACATTCAGATTTAGTACCTTAAATTCACGGATGCTCTTCTTCTCAATGGCAGTTTTGTCCTTTGGTCAAAGGCTAAAATACATAATAAAAAGCAGAATCTAAACAATTACAAAACAAATGTTTAAGTTATTTAAACAGAAAACAATTTAGATTGCTTTATATTACTGCATGATGTCCTGTATATTCTCCTATATAGTCCTTATCCTTGACACACACTTTTTAGATTTAGATCTATTGTTTTTTCCTGTAGGTATGAAAGAAAACCAATCCATTCTCAAAGCTCACACACATCCTCTGGTCAATTCTTTTCCTAAAGAATTGGACAGGTTGGCTAGACTTTTCTGTTTTACAGATCACGGGTATTGACTCCAAAATGAAATACACTGATTCAAGATATGAGGAAGAATTAGCAACACATTTTAAAAAAGGAAATCATTACAATACATTGAGAAAGTAGTTTTGTCGATGTTTGAGGTCAAGTTATTAGGAAACTCCTCCTCAACATTTTTATCAAAAGTATCTATCTCTTCTTTAGCCCATATAATAATAATAGTAATTATAATATAATAATAATAATAATAATTAATAATTTCTTTATTAATAATTGAATTTAGCAGATGGTTAAGCAGACAGCTCAGCTCAAAATATGTGATTTTTATGCCATCTGATATGGAATAAATTACCATGATGTTTATTATAGGGCTTATGTACACCAGTTTCTTGTGGTCATGTGCACACATTGGTATTTTGCAGAGCCCTTCGTTCTGAGTGGCACCACAGTGAATGATCAGAATGCACCTACCCTGTTTCCCCGAAAATAGGACAGTGACCTTTATTAATTTTTACTCCAAAAAATGCACTAGGGCTTATTTTCAGGGGATGTCTTATTTTTTCATGAGCAACAACCAACATTTATTCTTGAAAAAAAAAATCAACATTTATTCAAATATAGTCATGTCATCACATTCTGAAAACATCATCATAACTCTCCAAACCCTGAATCCCACCATAAATTTCTTGAGACTCCATTTACTTTAGAACAGGCTGCCACAATTTTTATTGTCTAGCAATAGCGCTTTCCCTAAATGAGCACCTTTTGTCCATGTATTAATATATATTGTAGCTTATTTTCAGAGTAGGGCTTATATTTCGAGCATCCTCAAAAATACAGAAAAATCATGCTAGGGCTTTTTTTGGGGAAAAAGTATTTAGTAAATGTCTGCATTGTAGTATGCTACCCTGCAAAGCCTATTTTTCCATGTATTGAGATGCAAAGTAACCCATTATTTTTTTAAATACGTGCAGAACAAGTGTTTCACTAAAGCTCTTATGCTTTTGTGAACATCTTGTTCCTCTTTCCCGCACTTTTTCGGGTGCGAGTAACCTGATAGGAGAAAAGTTTTGGTTGTTTGGCCACAAGAAAGCAGCTGCTAAAATACAAAATATATTATCCTAATCATTAGTGCATGTTTTTACCAGTATAATATAACAAGAGTGCTTGGCCACTGGCCATGTAAAGATCTGATTGAGACCGGTTGAGATTAGTGTATAACTAACTACAGATACCATAGTATTGACTCGAGTGCTGATGATGTCTTCTTTTTTTTGGATACATATAAAGAAATGCCAGCTTCTCCCTGCATAACTGTTCCCAGTTAGATGATATAGAAATGGGCAAACCGAGGGTAAACCGAGTCGTGTAATCTTGCTGATGGAAGGTTTGCTGTTTTTGGACCATTGCAGGCATCCAATAAAGATAAGTACTAACTTTATATTAGGCAGCACCTGAGTGTTTTGTGTCATTCTTATATCCATCCTGACACTTGTAATCCCAAATTAATTCCACCTTGTTACACAAAAAAATTAGCTCAAAAAGTAAGAGAAAAAATTCAAAGCACATTTAAATCAAAAAAGTTAATTCTTTAGGCAGAGTGGCATTATTTGTATTCATTTTCAGACTACGGTGTCTATATATATATATATAAAATGAATATAGAACGTTGAAGTTGTCATTTACTGAAACATTCCCTGCTAAAGAACCTTCCAGATCCATGTGTTTTAACAGTAGTAATTCATTATTCATCAGGGAATGGTTTAGTGGATGTCAGATTCACCTCTTTTTAAAAAGAGACATAGGAATATATTCAAAAAGTACCGAATAAAGAAAAAAGCCTGAAAATGCAGCCATTACATGTGAGAATTGGTAGGCTGCAATATAATACACTTTTGTGTTTGGGGTTACCTGCCCATTAATTAGAGCTGATTGGGAATGGAGCAATGGGCACGCACCCTCTGGAGAAAAAAATTGTAGTATGTACAAAATTTACCCTAAAATCCTAACTGGATAAATTTCTTTATACACAAAAAAGTTTAAAGCAAAATTCTAGGTGCTCTGTTTCTAAACATTTTTGAGTCACACAATTCACTTTACCCAGGGTTCAAATGAGTCCAATTAAAGAAAAACTTGGTTAATATTTATTTATATGAGTCTTGTGTGAAAACATTTACAAATAAACTTCTCATTAGCAAAGATTAGTTATTTGATCTCCCAAGAATATTCTGTACAAATATGAATCTAAAAAGTTACTCACCAAGTGGCACGAGAGTCTTGTGTAAAGTACGGTAATCTCAAGAATGTCTGGCTTTTATATATGTACTGATCATTTTCAGTTTCGTTTCTAACATCTGGCTTATTATTATTCATGCAGGTACTTTTTTTAAGAATCTTCAAAGATATTTGAAACTATGATGACCAAGCAAAGTAATGACAATCCCCTACAAATTTATTGTGTGTCGTATGTTTACTATTAGGCAATGAAGAGCAAGAAGAAATTGGAGCAAAATTCCCAGAGATGGCAAGACTTAAGATGGCCTAGACTTTTGTCCCCAAAACAGTTTTTAATATTGGAAGATTTTCCATTACCATTTCTTCTAGTGGATGTTCCTTTATTTTCTTTCTTTGAGGCTATGTTCACAGTACAAATAGAGAAGTGATTTAGATCAGTGGCCAGACCTGAGTCTGTTGCTCTTCTTCAACTATGACTATCTGCCACCCGTATAGTGGCACTATGGGCAAGAGGTTGGAACTTGAGTCACGTGACTTTTACTTGAGTCCAACTTAAAGAGGCACTAAACTCAAAAGTCCCCCAAAACAAAAACATACACTTTCCTTCAATCCCGCAGGGCTGTTGATCAGTCCGGAGGTGTCTTCCATCGGGTCCTGCGTTGTCCCAGCATCCGTCCTCAGGCCAGCGCTGCGGGCGCCGCCATCTTCTCCTCTTCTTTCGGGTTCTTCTTCCTACGTCATCCAACCCAGGCGCAAGATCGGATGACATAGATGGGAAAAATATCTTGCCGATCTTACTGCACATGCATGAGATGGGCAATGTTTTTCCCTATTGATGAAAGGACTCCTTCTGTGCATGCTTGATATGCTCGGGCTTGCACAGAAGGTGCACCCAGAGCCTCCCGGGATTTGTGACGTAAGTATCCTGGGAGGCTTTGCGCTTCCATTTATTCAAAATTAGAGGACGGTGCTGCACCCTGTTTAAAACAAACAAACAGAATTTTCACCTTTTACCGTTTATGTAAAGTGAAATTTCTGAGTTTAGGTAGGCTTTAAGTCACCTAATAAACGACTTGCGACTCAACTCAGTTTTGCTGGTTCATCCAGGTTCTCCTATGATAGTTTATTTTCAGCAGTCTTTGAGAGCCCTGATAAATCAGACCCAGAGTCTCTGGAAAACCAACCAATGACTTTGCAACTGCCGGAGGAATTAAGGGCAGAGGGGGAATTGCAATGCACCAGACAGGATGCGTCAAGTATCTCTACAGGGTACAGATTGCCTTTGCTAATCTCTTCTTCTTAAAATGATACCACTTTATAGCATTACTCAAAGTCAAAGCATGCATGCCAGTGTCTAGCCACACCGAATTTTATGTAACAATTATGCGGCACTTTGCCACAGTCATCACCAAATTTAAACAGTAGTTCACTAATTTAAGCTTATAACCCGCATACGAGAACTTGCAGGGCAATGAACCACACATACCAAAGGATTAAAGCACTCCGGCCCAAATAACATGCCGCCACCGCAGTTAGTTCTACATATTCATTACTCTGAGGACAAGTTCCAGAGCCAATAAATACTTCTGGGCTTGCCCTTTTATGAATGGAGTAGAGCCAGGGTGTCTTTGCTCTACAGAGTTGTAAACCAAACAATACAAGGTTTATCCTACCTGTAGTATTAGATGTTTGGTGGGATCCATAACCCTCCACCTACACCTCCTACTACAGTTTATCCAAGGAGCAGTGCTGACATTTTTGTAGCAAACAAGTGGATACTAAAACAACTGTTGGATGTGAGCTGGGTACACTGATGGCAGGTTTTGTGGCAAAATTTCATACACAAATATTCTCATTACAAGAACATCTGCAACCCAATTTTATTTCCGTGAAGTGAAACTTTAGGAAATGTGTATATACATATGAAGCTACCCAGCTGTACATAGAAAGCAAGTCTGACAGCGTCCACAGCCTTTCATTTCTCATAAAATGAAACTTTAAGGGATGTGTCTACGTGCATCCAGCTTGCTAGAATTTTTTTGTTTTATCAAATGAAGCTAGTGTAGTACTAAAATTTATACCTATACTTCCTTTTTTTTCTTTTTTTGGTGATATAATTAAATACTACTTCAGACAGTTGGTTTAACAACTATACCCAACCAGAATAGTGTTCAGTTATTCTAAAATTAAACCAGCCAGTTACAGTAGATAATATCAATGTTAACCATGAACCATGAAGCAGATTACAAAGAGTTTGGTCAATTCATATCCCATATGGTCACAAAATGTTTTGACCCCCAAAATGCGTTGTCTGTAATAATCTGATTTATTTGGAGTCTTTGAAATAAATAAATTCATTTTGGGGTGGTGTTTACTTTTAACATGCATCAAAATTTCCACAGAACATATTTACCTCAATTCACTTATTAAAGTTTACAGGGACGTGTTTGCCTCACATGGCTTCCATTATACCAAAAGTAGGGTAAGATGTTTCACTGAATTAAAAAAGAGACTTAAAAAATCCCTCTTCCTTCTAAATAGCGTTCCAAGCATGAAGCTAGGTCTAGGTCCTAATAAATGTTTAATTTCTTCAGTCTGGCATTCTATACATCTAATAAATAGGACATTTTTTATTTAAAAACCAAGTGTACATTGCAGATTTGCAAGCCCTATTGCACCAGAAAGGGGCCCTGTTTCTGTAATGTGATGATGTGCGGGGCTTCGTGCCCTACTCCTTTCAGTTTCTTGCTTTCTGTTATGTGCATTTAGCCTGCTCTCATTCTTAAGTGTTCAACCATGAGAAAAGTGAAAATGCCTTTGACCTTAACCTAAAGTCCTAGCGTTTCCTCCAATACTTCACTCATCAGAAGGAAAATTAGAGTTTGGACATTTTCTGGCCTTAGATGCCAAGAAAAGGTGAGATGAACTTACCATACAAATACTGAACCTTTTTTTCTCATTTAACACCTTTAAGTGTTCATATCATCCTTAGATAGATGGCTAAATCTTCAGATATTACAGCTTCTTGGAAATCCTAGTAATATTTATTTTGTGGATGTTTATGGGTCATCTTTGTAGGTACCAACAATCTGTAAACAGCTTTGTCCTCAAAAGTTAGAAGAGACATTTTTCAGTATATAAAGAGGCCCTTCCATTCTTTTTCCAATAACATTATTAATAGTTGCATCTTACAAGCTATGACATTAGCCAGAATTGGTAATTTAGTATTCAGAGCTCTTTTACTAAAGCGGTTTCAGAATCACTTTGTAGAATATTCATTTACTACAAATTAATTGTATTTATTGACATCCCTTAAGATGGACATAATACCATTTTTCAATGGCAACCATCAGGTGTGTGTTGATCTGCCCATTAGATGTTGCTTCGTGACTGCCTTACAAAGGACAAAGCAAAGTTAGGAGGCATCTAAAATCTGCAAACACTGTTTGCTCTAAGCAACTGGAATTTCCCAAAGCAACAGCACATGTTTCTCTCTCCTTTCTATTTTTATATTCCTGGTGCTTGTGTAAATTCCTTCCTATATCAGTTCTCAGTATATTTATAAAAACATATGACATTATTTTTAACCTCTAGTCTATATATACCTTTATGATTAGTCACTGCTCAATTTTGCTCTATAGCAGTTTTATCTGATATCTTTTTAACCTTCAGTTCCTACTTTATTTACAGAGTCTACAAAGTAGTTCTTTAACCACAAGCTTCTCAGGAAATAAAAGGAGAGAAAGAAGTGGTGATAATCGTTTTACAATGACATTGACATCCATATCAATATAACAATAAAGAAGATTCCGGTGCTTCCATTGTGCTGGGATGAAGCAGGATATCAGGATGACGCCAGACCCAATTTTTTTTAGTTTACTTTTGGGTTAGTTTAGTTTTAAGAATACCAGTGCACATTTTGAATATTTTCCAGATCTAGTAGTCTGAAAAAGGTTAATCTGGGTCATCCTAAAATAAACCATAGGTAATACAAGTATTCATTTATAAATGTGTGGATAAGTTGCACCTTACGTCACCTAAATGCAGAATCATGTCATGCAGAATTCCTTACTGAAAGGGAACAGAGAAAACCTAGGTTGTGCACAATATCTGTGCTCGACTATTGGCTATATATAGCTTAAAAAATGATATAGTGCTGTTGAGTTATGTGATCTTGAAGTTTGAACTTTTGCTGTTGTGGACCATTCTACACTTCCAATAAAGAATAATACTATCTTTTTATTTAGCAGCACCTGGGAGTTTTGTGGATTCTTTAACCCTTCCTGACACTTGTAGTCAATACTACCACCACAAATACTTCCATATCCTTACAGTGAGCTTTTGCATTGTCAACCTAAAACATACATCCTTGGTCCTGCATAGTAAGTGATGCTGCATGAAAAGAAGGAAACTTAAGTGAGAAATGGATAAGGTAAAGAAAACTGCATTTAATGGCACCCCTTGCAGGTTTAGGGGTGTGGGTAATATGCCTATTGTAAGTTTATATTTAAATTTTCCAGCTCCTCCATTGCTTTTACTAGTTTATTGCCCTTTTCTGCACTCTCTCAACTTCCACAATGTCCTTTTCGTGAACTGGTCCCCAAAACCGGACTGCATATTCCAGATGTGGTCTGACCAATGTTTTGTACAGGGGCAGGATAATGTCTCCATCTCTGCAGTCTATTCTTCTTTTAACCCCCCTAGCGGTCATATTCTGGCCATATTTCCATGCAAAAAGCGTTACATTTTTTTGCATGGAAATTAATTTTAAATTGTAGACCTATAATCCTTAGGCATACCTCACCGACACATGTCTAATAGTTAATAAATTTAAACTTAAAAAACACACAAAGATCTGGTAATGTATAAAAATGTATAATGTAATATAACTGTACAGCAGCACATATATATATATATATATATATATATATATATATAAAACATTTTAAATATATTGTATGAATATTTCTTTGTATTGGACTCAATACAGCTATTTTGTATTGAATCTAATACAAAACTATTTGAATTTCCAGACACTAAGTCCCGGCCGCACCAACGTCACTGTGAAACCCCATAGATAGATTCTGCACTTCGCGGCTGGAAATCGGAGGAGGCAGACATGTCCCCAGGACCTGCGGCTAACAGGGTAAGTGGGTTTTTATTCTGCTTTTAGGTACCCTGAGTCAGACTCAGGATTACCATCTGGGGGGTTAATAAAAGAGAGTAGTTTGCTAGTGTAAGGACCTGGTCAGCACAAGTCCCTACCAGACACCAGTCCCCCAATCTAACACCTCAGTCTTCACCTATAGCAGGCCCCCGCTCAACCTCGGGAGACTGGTTGCATCTTCCAGCACTCGGTTGCTCCCAGGACTTACTGCGCAGGGGATGGCGTCTGGGAATGGGCTGGCAGCAAGCCAGGAGCCCACAGATAGCAGTACCAAGATTCCAACAGAGCTAAGTCCAGAATACAGAGCAGAGGTCATAAACAGAATATCCGTCCATCAAATGAAGTACACAAGGACAAAACACAAACAGAGTCAGAGTCACAGGCGAAGGTTGGTCCAGGCAGCATAAACTGGCAATGTCAGAAACAGGCAAGGTCAGCAACAGTAAATCAGACGATAAATCTCCAGCACAGATTAGCCCAGCTAAAAGCTACAACAGGCACTGATGACTGGGAGCAGAGAGGCTTTAAAGTCCCACCAGCCAATAGCAGTGCAGGACTGATTAAAGAGGGAGCTAATCAGCCTCTAGAATTCCCTTCAGCAGTGCAGAGCCTAACAATGGATGCTGGGGATTCCATAAATCCATCAGGCTGCACATCTAAAGGGAAGCAGGGGTTGCTGGTATTCCAGTTCTCCTGGACGCCACAATTGACATTGCTGGACAGAACAGACAGTGTTTATTACCAAGATGGTGCACAGCACAGAGTCGCCGGACAGATGAGCATTTCCTAACAGCTAGCTTTAGATATTACAGCTTAGCTTTAGGAATCACATTGGCCTTACGCCAATCCATCGGTACCATACCTGTGACTAAAGAGTCTCTAAAAAACAAGAAGTAATGGCTTTGAAATAACCGAGCTCAGCTCTTTGAGGACACATGGATGTAATCAATCGGGTTCTGGTGCTTTGTCAACCTTAATTTTGCCCAACTGTTTCTCAATCATGTGCGATTAAACTCTAATGCCAGGAATTTTCTTCGCGGCTGCATTCATTGAAAACAGTGTGATCCGCGGCACTGAAGGATAATTAACCACTAGTGCCCCAGGGATCGCAAACAGGAGGATTCCAAGGAAATCCTGTAAATCCCCTGTGAATCCTCCTGTTATATTTGCCTTGATCTTCTGATGGTTTCGCGAAATCGGTTCGCCGAAATTTCGCTGAACCATCAGAAGTTCAAGGAAATTTTCGCGAGAATGCCACAGGCATTACCGCTCTTCTCTAGTTGTACCCCAATGAAAAGTTAGCCCAGTGTTCTATGAACCCAAACATTTCCCTTTTACACCAGGACTTAAGCCATACCTGTCTAAGCTCCCTCTGCCTTTCCTGTGTTGCGCATGGCACAGACAATACTCCAGAGAACATAACCTTGGAGGTCCTTTTCTTCAACTTGAAACCTGGATCTTTAAACTGATTTTTAAGGATCCTCCATCTTCCATCTATCTTGTCATTGATTCCAACATGAACCAAGACAGCTGGGTCCTGTCCAGCCCCTCCCAGTAATTTGTCAACTTGGTCCACCACATGCCAAACCCTGGCACCAGTCAAGACAGCAAACTATTCAGTTGAAGAGATCCAGTCAACAAACTATTCTATCAGTCCTCCTGATCATAGAATCCCCTATGACAACCAATTGTCTTTTCCTACCTGCATTTCCTTCCCCACCCCTAGTAGATGGGCTGCTCACCCAGCTGTTAGGGGTAGCAGTAACATCTAGAGTTGCCACCACTGGGTCTACCACCTGCACATCTTCACATAATTTTGCAAATATGTTAGGGTGCTCAAACACAGGGTTGGCCTTCCCTTTCTGTGTACCCCTACCATTCCCTCTAACTATAGTAACCCAACTCCCTACATGTTCATCCTGATTAACCTCTCTACCCTCCACATCTAAGCCATTAACTACCTGCTCAGTGAGCAGGAGAGCCCTCTCAAGGTGATCGACTGATTTCAGTGTTGCATTGGGCTTCTCCAGCTCTCCAATGCGAGATACCAGAAGGGCGACTTGCTCACATCTGTCATAGGGGTATTCACTTAGGAGCTATTGCTCCATTTGTGCATACATTTGGCAGACTGTGCCATATGAGATCATATAGGATAATAATCAAATAATCAATTATCAATGCCTTACTGCATTGCCTTCCCTACTCCTACTAGATGGGCTGCTCTCCAGGCTGTTAGTTGTATCAGTAACATCTAGGGCTGCCATCACTGGGATTGCCACCTCTTCACATAACTTTGCAAATTTGTTGTTGTACTCAAACACAGGGCTGTCCTTCCTTTTCTGGGAGCCACAACTACTCCCTCTAACTACAGTAACCCAGCTCCCTACCTGTTTATCCCGATTTATCTCTCCACCCCCCCACATCTATCCTATTAACTACCTTTTCAGTGAGCAGGAGACCCTTCTCAAGGTGATCCAGTGATTTCAGTGTTGTAATGCACTCCTCCAGATCTCAAATCGGAGATTCTAGAAGGCTGACTTGCTCATACCTGTTGCAGTGGTATTCACCTTGGAGCTGTTGATCCATTTCTGCATACATATGGCAGACTCTGCACTGAATAAAACCTTCCACCTTGCTGCCACTCATTTTTCATGTTACAAAATATATTAATTTCAGGGAATTTTAAAATGTTACTTACAGTTCGTAGACTCTTTAAAAATTCGACTCTTTTAGTTTTCATCTCCTTTGTTTTTTAACTTCACTTATTCAGAGCCACTTGTTTCACAAGCCACAAGTAAGCAAATCAGAAAGAAAGAGCAGAACATTTACTAATAATGAAATGTGACAATAAACATTTCAGGGCCTTTGAGGACCCAGTTCTCAGGCAGCAGATGAATGTATACAAAACGTATTAAATCAGGCCAACCTACAACAGCCCCTGAGTACCGAGACACCCACAAACCGAGGAGAACAATTATTCAAATAGAAGTCAAAACCCCTAAAGGATATAGCATAACCACATGTATCTAGATACAAAACACCTACTGCCATGTAAAAAATATACGCTACAGTTTTTGGTCAAAGAACTAGCCAACAGTGAAATTATGAGGAAAAAGTGGATGACAGAATGTCACCCATATGGGATCAGACTGTACTAATCATTTTAGTATATCTAACAAATAACAACTCTTGAAAGATTGAAGTAATAATAAACTGGCAATTCAGGCTGTTTTTTTTTTTGTTTTCTTTTATTGACATGAAATGTACATAACAAACAGAAATAAAGAATCATTACAAACATTGCAATCATACATGTGGCCAGCATCCAGCCAGAACAAGGCAGATTTATACAATAAAGAAAAAACTGCATAGACATCAACATTTCCTGTCACTTTTGTATTTTTCATTTTTTTTGTTCTATCATGTATGTTAAGCGTCCTTACCAAGTTTATTGTGTAATACAATAAACATTAAAATCCTCAAATATCTGTAACAAATTAGTAATAAAAACAGGAACAAAAAATAATTGGAGTAAACCAAACAACTAACCAATCAGGTGGGGCTGTCTTCCTGGAAAACCATTGTATAAAAATAAACATCCCATAACTCATGGATAGTCGGATATGTGGAGTACCTAGAAAGTGTTAATGTCAAAGGAAATATTTACTAATTAGTGTTAAGGGCCAACTCCCCCTGAGATTATCTCACCCGAAAAAATGATAGCACTCGCCAGGTGTTCCATATCAATGAGATGACAGCATTCTCCGCTCATACCAAGTTGTATGTTTAAAGAGGTCAATAACCTCTTGTAGCTGTGTGGATGAAAGTGTGTGTTGTGGATTTTGCATCAAGGTTTCAAGAGGCTGATGGAACCAACCACTGTTTAAGTATACTTTTCTTAGCCGCCAAAAGACATAAGTGTTCAAATTTAGTAAGTACTACTACACGACCAGCCAGCCATTTCAGAGATCTCAAGGGGCATTTCTGTATGGAATAGGGCTAGATGAGGAGATGGGTGTCTAGTATGCCCTGATACTTTTGCCATAAATTTAAATACTGATTCCGAAAAAGCTATAATATAGGGGCAATGCCATAGAGCGTGTTCTAAGGGAGCCAGGGATAATTGGCATTTAGGACATGGAATTAAACGGTTAGATATCCCTTGCTGTGTTGAAGGCATAGTAGGTCCTATGTATGATTTTAAATTGCAATTCCCTCCATTGTTCGCTTATCATATATTTACGTACACTTCTCCAACTGGACTCTAAAAGATCCAAAGTAACTGAGTGGTCACAACTCAAATAAGATGCCCAGTGCTGAACAAAGGACTTGGAACACTCCTTACTGGTTACCTGTTTCATCAGCAGTGGGTAAATATGTGCGATTTAGTGTTTTGATTGCAGTGAACAAGATACCACCCAACTCCATCTTCTCTGTCATGCTGGTGTGGAGTAGTAAAAAGCATTAAGTCTAAGTCAATACAGTGTGATCCCAAGCAGATCACGGCTACATTTTGTGGGCATTTAAACAATATCATCTCAAAGAAAAGGAACAAGTGCCAGTAGAAAAAATGTAATTTGAAATATGGCATTTGGCTCCGGGTTAAAGCCGTATATAGAAATTTTGTTGCAGCTGATTGAAACGGTGAAAAATACTTCTATGAAGGCTGTAGTGAAGATCCAGGGGAGGACCTGTCAGGAGATACAGAGGGTTCTCTTGGTGCTGGAGAGGAGGCTGTAAATAAACTTACAAATGTAGCTGCCTCCTGAGGGTCCTTGAACATATGAATTCCTCGATCTGGTGTGAATATTTTAAGTACCGCCGGATAAAGCAATGCAAATCTAATATCTTGAGCAATCACCTGTTTACAGACAGGTGTGAAAGCCTTGCGTTGCTTCGGGGTTTCCAACGAGTAATCAGAGAAAAGCAAGATTCTGTATGCTTCTATGGTGAAACGATCCCCTAAACACTTTCAAATTGTGAAAATCGAGTAGAGTTAGAGGATAAGAGGAAGTACAGATAATATTTTTTTTAAAGAAATTATGAACATTATGAAATTATGAAAAAGAATGACTTGCTTGCCATTATAGTTAATCATTTACAAAGGCAAACAAACTAAAGGATATTTTTTTTGTATATAGTTTTCCTTTTGTAACTTTCTAATATTTCAACAACAGGTCAACAAAATAAACAAAATAATTTTGATTTTTTACAGGGTAATAATTTTTATAGATGATGTTGTTTAAGTAATTGTACAAGATGTGCCTTATGCTGCGGAAGAGCAGTATGGGAGATGCCAACCACTCTGATCCTCATGGGGTCCCAAATACAATCTTCCTCGAAGCCACTGGGAACAATGCCAGAATTCGGGGGCACCCATGCAGCGTCATAGCCCTGAGCATTTATCAGGCAGGAGACTGATTTGTTGCGCTGTAGCAGTCCCAATCTATGGACCCTTTCCAATCTCATGAGGGATTTGAACCCTGGAGCTTTGGGTAACACAGTTGAGCAAAGTTTATGAAGGTCGGTAGCGTTGTACATTTCAGGAACTCCAATCACTCCTAAATTGTTTCGCCTAGATCTATTCTCTATATCCACCATTTTATCATGCATAAACTGATATTATTATGCATAAACGAAACCAGAAGTAATTCAGGCTGTTTTAAAGGTATTTACTAGGATGTAGGACTAAACCCGGGGTCTCACATACTGCAGCCATGATACAACAGGTCCATGTAAGCACAGCAATCCATGTTCTGGGGTGTGTATACCAGAGGGTTCTGGGCTGGCATACTTTGCTTTTGAGAACATGCTTTTCAATGTAAAAAATAAAAACAAAGAAAACTTTAAAAATCCATGAAATAAAATGACAGCAATTTTTCAGATTCCAAGAGACACTGGATATATTTTTGAATATATCCCCAAATCTAAAGTGTAAGGGATATTATGTGCAACATTTTAGCCAAGCTTTCTGTGTCACTGGCCAGCATTAAACATTTCGAGTAGAGTTAGAGGATAAGAGGAAGTACAGATAATATTTTTTTTAAAGAAATTATGAACATTATGAAATTATGAAAAAGAATGACTTGCTTGCCATTATAGTTAATCATTTACAAAGGCAAACAAACTAAAGGATATTTTTTTTGTATATAGTTTTCCTTTTGTAACTTTCTAATATTTCAACAACAGGTCAACAAAATAAACAAAATAATTTTGATTTTTTACAGGGTAATAATTTTTATTGATGATGTTGTTTAAGTAATTGTACAAGATGTGCCTTATGCTGCGGAAGAGCAGTATGGGAGATGCCAACCACTCTGATCCTCATGGGGTCCCAAATACAATCTTCCTCCAAGCCACTGGGAACAACGCCAGAATTCGGGGGCACCCATGCAGCGTCATAGCCCTGAGCATGCCATGTCTTCATCAGAGGGTGATTTTGTGAATCAATCTTTTTCACTTTACCTACATTAACTCTAAGTTTTAAAACAACCTGAAATCTTTTATCATCCAACGGGTAACGAAGAGCTTTTCTTTTATCTCTAGTAACATAGATTCCTCTTCCCAGCATGCCATCTTTTGATTGACGAAACCCATTTTGGATGATGCTTGCAGCTGCAGAAATCGTAGTACCATGATACATGACGTAGATCCTCCCATGAGCTGGGTGTTCATGTGCTTTAAGGTAAGCATCACAAAAGTTGGGCAAATATATGGGTGCCCATACGTCTGGAGGGCAAATGCTGTAGCATCCAGGGTAACAGGCCATTGTTACTGAAATATAAAATAATAAAAACATTTATTTTTTATTATATTGTGAGCAGGTATGTAGATAAATTATGTGGTATCCTAATATACCAAAACAAAAATTATATATACACACTCATTATAAATAGTGTTATTTTAGAAAATATTTTGTAGAAATCTAAACGTTTTAGGACGGTCCTATAATTTGTTTCATCTGTAAATAGCTGTATGTAAAGTTTGTATTGCCTAGCCAACAAACTGTTAAAACTGTTGAGCGTGCCTCTTTTATGTCACTGGAGAAGAGTATCTCTATGGGATCATCTTATAGTGATCTGATAGGGCACTAGCCACATTATATTGCTTGTGCACTTATATATACTTTATATAGTTTCATACTGCATTTTGGTGCTACCCACTGGGTATGAAAGCCTGAACATATTTAGGTACTAATAAAAAAAAAAAAAAAAAAAAAAAAAAAAATTATAAAAATAAATAAACAAGAATAGTCCCACAATTTTCCTCTACTTTACATTTCTGGGACACATTGGAGCTTCCAAAAATCAGATTATAAAAGTTAATATGAAATACAAACTAATGTATGTGGCATCTTTTCAGCAAGTAAGAAGAAAACATCTAATTTAAGTTTATTTCAGCTATAAACAGACTTCCACATTAGAAAATTGGAGCCTGTGTGATGAGTCTAAATATTAGAATGATGAAATATTTATTCAAATTGCACAAGATAAACTTTTGAGATTCATGGTGAATGAATGCAGCAGAAGGAAGAGAGTCCATGAACTGCAGGCTTCAGGTACAGTTGTCTCTACAGCAAGGAAATTAGGCATCAATATAATAGAAACATCACCAAATCTCACTGCAAATCTGCTGAGACTAGCTGTCAAAGACTACAGAGCCATAGAAATTTCATACTGCAGATATACAGCTATTAGGCTACCCATACAGAAATGCGGAAACTCAGTCATATCTGGAAGCACACTGGAGGCATTGAAGTACACAGGAGGCATTGAACACAAAATGTAGACTTTCAGGGTAGAATTAGTCCCTCTACAGATAAATATTATCTAAAATATAAACGTTATTGACTTTTTAAGTATAGGTCCATTGAAGCATATCCAGGGGTTGTGAGCAACGTTGCAAGGTACTTAACATCTTCCCTGCACTTTGACAGCTGTCATCATAGGTCCAGTCTAGCATAAATGTTGCATTTTTTATTTGCAATTATTTAGAAAATATATTTGATTTAATGTGATATCAAGCAAAATTGATTAAAAACATGTAAAAATGACAGACAGCTTACATGAGTATGAGTTGAACATTTAATTTAAAAAAGTAAACATTGACAGATATTTTTTTAACTTCAGACAGTAGGCCAAAAGCCAGCGAGGAAAGGAGCTAGGCGAAGGGCCAGCATGACTGAGGAGGGAAGGCCAGAAATTTTGTGTAAATAAAAGAAGAGAGGGGGCAAGTGGCATGATGGGGGAAAATGATATGATATGAAGATAAAGAAAACAAAGGGTGGGCAAAGACGAGGGTATAAGGATGGGCGAGTAAAGGAGAAGGTTAGAATTTTAGAAGTGGAGGAATCATGATCCCCGCCCGCCAGGTAAGTTCTTTAAAAGTGTTTGGTGGTGTGAGGTCCTCATGGGACAGGGTGTGGTGGTGTTAGATTAGTAAAATGTTGGTGTGTGGAGAGCCATCTATGGTATGGGGTCTCCAAAAGTTTTAAAGGGGTTAGGAGTTGTTAAGGTTGGTTATGATATTCGTGATTGATATTGTCCCCGAGAAGGTGGAGTGGCGTCTGGGAGCCAGTCTGATATATCAATGAAAGCAGATACAGGTAAACGGTGGTGATAGAGTTAAAGCCTGCGAGAACCTGCCACTTGAGGGGAGAAATTTGGGTCACCTGATTGTTAATATTATAGAGATGGTTGTAATGTAAATAAAAGGTACAGTCTTTATATGGTACAAAGTTGTAAAATAATAAACGGGCATCGTGACCATACCCGCAGGTGTCTGTTGTTAATTTAAAGGAAGTGTTCTGCATACCACAGTCAAGTATTTTGCATACTGTAACAGTCAATTGTCAACTACAATTCCTGTCATTATCAACATCTAGTAATCACAACTATAACTGGCAGGAAGAAAGACTATTAGTAATAATAGTATTACTTTTTTTTACATGCAATTTTTTTTCTCATTCCAATTGTTAAGAGAATCTTTTTAAATGTGTTAAGACATACTTTAAGTATCACAGATATAGCACAGCAGTATTGGTGTGCAAGTAAAGTATTTTCTGAACAAACCGTTTCTCAAAGTACACATAACTAGAAAATACTCTAGGTAGGTTGGTAACTCACCTGTGTGCTGCAGAATCTAGTATGTGAGTATATTCCACATATCGTGCTTTTATATGGGATCTTCTTCTGTCTTTAATATTGGCATGAAACTCTGCCTACAACAATCTTCTGAGTCACACAAACTCAGCCCACAGCTAGTAACCAGATCACTCCTCAAAATCTCACACAATATTGACTCTGGCTAGTTCAAATGAAATGTTAAATTCAAATAAATTCATATGTAAAGAAATTTCACTTTGCTAACAAAAAATGTATATTATATTATTAAAAATTACATATTTCTTCTGCCATTAAGAAAATGTAAGCAACATGGCTGTGGGTCCATGGAATGTCATAGAATGCCCTCATAAAACTAATTTCCTTTTATGTGGTTAGATAAAACATACAATTCATGAACATTGGAAGGAATCCTTTATGTGCATAAATGTGCACACATTCCCACAATTTAGGAAAGTTTTATTAACTGACATTAATTCATCCAAAACAAGTAAAACAAACTATGCCAGTATTTATCACTCAAGCTGGCAGTTCATTTTCCCTGGCACATATACAGAAGATCGAGACATGTCCACCTTATAGCTAAAATGAAAATAAAAATTGTACTGCATATGTGCATGTGTTGAACCCATAAAAATTAGTGAACAAAATCTAAGACTGGGTGCATTTTTTTTTTTTTGAAGAATTGGAAAAGGATGAATTGTAAGCCTAGCAAACATCAAGCAGTTTGGATAGTAGATCATATAGGATGATGAAAGCATAGAGCTGCTCAGCATTTCTTGTATCCAGTTTTAGATAGATAGATGGATAGATATGTATAAAATAAATAAATATATAAGGGTATCGATAGTCTGTGCTACGTAAAAGAGTAAAAAGGGAGGTCAGTTAGTGTTAGGCTGCGTACACACGTACAATAATTGTCGTTGGAAAGGAACGATCCACGAAAGATCATTTATATCGATAGTTGTTAAGAAAAAACGCGCACAACGACTGGTCAACGATGCTGACAAACGAGGAATCTCACTGGAAACGAACGACTGGGCGGATCTGATTGGGCGACAATTGTTCGTAATCTATTGTGTGTACGGTCGTTCAGTGATCGTGGATTGTTCTGTGATACACTTTCTTCTGTACATGTCATTTCTTGCATCGTTCGAACGATCGTATCTAGTGTGTGTACATTATTGGTGGATTATATTAAATTTTTTTTTTTTTACTTTCATTTTCTCATACTATTATTATTATAGATTATTTATAGATTTTTTAGATAGATTTTATATATATATATATATATATATATATATATATATATATTTTTTTTTTTTTTTTTTTTTTTTTTTTTTTTGGGAAACCCATCACTGGACTGGTATGATTTTTAGAGGCTTCATGGAAACCACCCGGGCTATCACTGCTGACAATCTCCTGACACAAATCACAGACTGTACAGAGTCTCCAGTAACTCTGCCCAGAGCAGCTGTTTTGAATTTAGGTGCCATCATTCACTGTCCGGGGTCTAGATTTAAAAAAATGTAGGTGCTTTTGCAATTATATATTTATAAAAAAAGAAAAAAAAACTATTTTTGTTTAAAAAGTTTTTCTATATAATTTTTTTTATTTTGATACAAAAGCTTTTTCTAAAAAAGTAAGTCCATACAAAACATTGATAAATGTCCATATTTCTTTGATGGAGTATTTAAACATAATTTATTTATCATAGCAATACACTGTAGTGGGTATATCAATTTCTTTGTATCGTATTGATTGCTTGATATCAACCATCAAGCACCTCCATCAAAATAAAGAAATATTGGATAAAAGCAGCAGATTATTATTTAAAGCTGTATGACCTTAACGATCAAATCTGATTGGTATGGGTTTCTTTCCAGGAATTCCCCAAATTACTATGGATCGGCGTGCTTTAATTCATATTAAGATTTTGCTGCCATTTTTCAGAGTCATATCTGTCCAGCTTCAATGTCTGAGTACATTGATTGGAAATTGTTATGATTAACAAATGATGTTTAGATACAGTTTACACAATAAAGTTTGGTAGGTGAGATATTATCACATTATTTAAACACCTGGACACAGGTGGGCTGGCTCGCCAAAAGTGTTTGAGGAGAAGTGATATACTCATAACAGAAAGTGAACACACATACATATGGAGACATGGAAGATTTCAGCCCCACAACACAAAGCACACTAGTAAAAAAAAGGCCAGTAACAATACAAAGATGATAAAAACAACTAAAGGCCACTCTTGCTGTTGGTTTACCATCCAATCTCAGATAGCATTGTGTTCTGCTAGCCATCTCACTTAAATGAGCAAAGATTTTCTTTGAGCTCTATAGAGACCTGTGTGCAACTGAGATGTGCTATACGATGGTCCAGAATGTCTCCACCGGTCTGACAGCATTCCCTACAATGCAGGACCTTTAATTCTTTGTTGTATGTAAGAGAAAGCAGAGATCACTCACAACCCCAAGCGTGGATAGAGTAATGTTTTTGCCAGGATAGAAAGAATGAGGTAGGGAATCTTTTTATTAACAATACCCCTTAGGCCAAAAACATTATTTTTATTCTTTGTAGTGTGGGGGTAGTCTTACTGAAAGGGTGTATTTAGTATTTACCAGAAGCAAAACTAAATCCGTGCAACTCGCCTATCCACCTTCCATCGTAAAGTGCCACCATCTTTCTCTTGGAGACTGTCTTCGGTCATCTTGATTGGCCATGCTGGCGTAAAGCAACTCCCACACAGGTGTGAAAGTTCATTCATCCCAAGCATGTGCAAGGGAAGCTGGGAATCCCAGGTGAGCAGAAATCACACAGGTAAGACACGTTACTTCAGAAGGGACATCAGTCTTTTTTAACCAAAAAGGTGCTTGAAAAAAGTAAACCAAAGCAGGTACCATATTTAGGACTGGTGAGCTACAATATATTACATTTTTGTTTTCATATTTAGAATAATAAGGATTATAGTGGGTTAAGGTTTGTGTGACCAAGTGATCATGACAAGATTAAAATGCATCACTGAGGAGGAAAACGTGTGAATAAACACCAAAAGAAAAAATCTTGTAATAAAGGTAAGATACAAGGCCTGATTTAAAAAAGCTCTCCAAGGCTGGAAAATATTTCAAAGAAAGACACTTTCATCAGTGAACCCGGGTCACCCAGCAAACCAAAGACACTTTCTTAATTGTCATTTGCTATTTGTTAGCAATTGTTTTCAATGCTAGACCAGATCCATTCCAGGTTTGCTTGACCACCCAGCTTTCCCTTTTGGAAGTATATCCTCTCCAGTCTTGGTGAGCTTAAATACCGCAGGCCCAGAGAGTCTATATATCATTTCCTAATACAATGCATACTACTGTTTATGAATCCGGTTTCAGGTATTTGATCACAGGTCTTTCACTGAGCATTAATTAATGTATGCTTGGCAATGGATAATAAAAAACTATGACTTGGCCTGACTATAGCTGCTGTCTAATATTTGTTCACAATGGCCAAAAAAGTGTCATTACAGTTGGTTTCTAACAGCTTAGAAACACATGCTGTGTGTTTATTTTAGAGGTTGCCCAGATTCTGATTTCCAGATTTTAGCTTGTATTGTAAACTTTGAAAATGAATTTGTATACATTTACACATGAATGGGGTCTTGTTTAACCTCCTGGGCGTTACACTGATGTCTAGATTTCTGTACCAAAAGCGTTACAGTTTTTCATGAAATATTTTTTTTTTAATTTTAGACCTGTAAGTTACAGAAATATGTCCGAGCAAGGGTCTAGTAGATATCATGAATATAAAAAACAGTTTGAAACACACAATCATGTAAAAAAAAAATGTACTTTTAATAAAATCCTATCCTATTTCTTTTTGCATAGAAATTTTTGTTTATATTGTGGGCTTGTAATTCTTAGGATTAACTCCCGGGTATGATAATTATATTTATTTATTATATTATAATCATAAATTATAATATAATACATAAATATAAATAATATTTAAAACAATAATGAAATAATAGACAGCAATGTAATCTAAAAATAAAATTAAAAATGTACTTTTATTTTTATTTCATGTTGTGTGGTGTTTTTGTACTGTAAAAACCATTTAAAAGCAGATTACATTGTAATCTGCTTTTAAATTTCCCTCCCTGACACACCCCCATACATCACCAATCACATCACCCGGAAGATGACTCATTCTCCGAGTGATGTGAGGGGGGATTTCCCTGCTGTGCTTCACACAGGCATACGCTGGACACTGGAAGCTGCTGCTGCTGGCATCTCCGGAGATGCCATGTATGACAATCGGATTGCAATCTAACATTTGTTTACATTTAACCACCTGGTGAGAAAAGTTCAGGGTTAACGATAATTGCAACTTTTTTTAGCACGGAAAAGTTCGGGCTTAACGGTTGGGAAGTTAAGTTGTTTGTTCAGTAAATGTAAATTTTACAGTGTGGATCTGGTTTGGTTCACTTGAAGCAAACAGTTTTTTACCAACAGTCCAATGAGTCATTTTATTAAAACAATGGCTTTATCTTTTTATTGTATGGGTTGAAGGCTAAAGCTAGGTACACACGTCCAATGGTTCTCACCCGATAATCGGCTCAGGGCCAATATCGGACGAGAATCTGGCGTGTGTACAGCGCCCGTCATCCATCGTCCGAACGACTGCCATGGACGACGAACAAGGGAATCCTAAGGGAAGGGGGAGAAGACGCAGCGGGGTGCCGCTCCATCTTTCTCCCCCTCGCTTCTCCATAGAGCAAAACGGTGCTGTATGTACAGCAATCGTTCATGCATCGTGCAGTGCTTAGTCGTGAAAGATCCTTTCCAACGACTATATTTGCACGTGTATATGCAGCGTAAGGTTTCCATTTGAATATGCTATTGTGTTTTAATTCCCCCCACCTCCTAGATTGTAAGCTTTTCGGGGCAGAGTCCTCTCCTCCACCTGTGTCTCTTTTATTTAACCCCTTTTTATTGTACAGTGCTACGTAATATGTTGGCGCTATATAAATCCTGTTTATTAATATTAATATAATAATTATCGCTGTTTTTTAAAGATAAAATCTTGCCAAGTTTTGTTTCATCTATTCACAAATTTTATGCACTGCTCACTCACCCTATGATATTTTTAGCAACATCAACAAGTAACTGGCACAAGGTAAACCTATCATTGGAAAATTGTGTGAATCATCCTTCATAACTTGACTCATGTTACAATGTTCATTCACTTTCCCTTTTTCTTTGGAACCAGGAACAGGCATTGGGATAAGGAATCCTGACAGGTTGATCAAAGATGCTGCTGAGAACTGGTTTGTGGCCCAACCAAAGGACTTTTATTAGAAAGGTCTAAAAAAGCTTCAACTAAGCTGTAACAAGTGCCTCAGTCCCAGGGGGGAATATGTTGGATACATGTGTTATTTCATAACTTTGGCTCTCTTTTTTCTGGGCAAAGCCAGGAACTTTTCAGCACCCCCTAGTATACAGGCTGATGGAGGAAGTAAGGAGTGCTGAGACTTGCAATGTCCATTTATTGCGAACAAGCATTCCCTTAACTAGTGGTGCCATCTAGTGGTAGCCCTTGAAATCACACCTAAACCAATATATACAGGTTGACAATCGAAAATCCGGATTCTTCAGTTTCCTGGCATGAATTTCAGATCGCATTTACAATACAGGGACTGCAGTACACTGTTTGGCCACTAATGTTTCCCTGGCGCTGTTCTGCAGAAACAGCTGTTAGGTCTTGCTTGCTAAACTTAATGCACAGTGAGACGTCCCAGCTGCCTGCTCTCTGGAACTGCGCCAGATGTCTGCGGTGCTGCAGGAGGAGAATTGGTCTGTGTCTGGAGGTGAGTATAAAAAAAAAAAATCCGGAATTTTCAAAAATCTGGTACTCCTCAGGTCCCAAGGTTGTTGGATTTTTGAATGTCAACCTTTACATCCCAGTAAGTTTACACAGCTTACAGAAACTGGGACTGTTAGCAGCTATGCTATACAAATGTTTATCTTTGGCCTGCTGTATATCTCACATGCAAACATTAGACTTTTACCGACATGAATTGTGTCACATGCTGTTGCTGGTGCATGGACCCGATTGTACATAATAAAACAAAAATCAAGCATGTCCAACTACATGTTACTGGACATGCCTGTTTTTTGTTTTATTCACATTCAAAATTTTTTTCCCCGTTATAATTAGGTCTACTGTTACTTTTAGAAAATACCTCCCACTAGCCTATCCACTGGTTTGCAGGTCCCACATTGCAGCGTCTCACCAACTCACCAAATGCATAGGATTCCCTATTTCAGGAAAATGCTAATGACCATGGTGCTGGATGTTTTTCTCAAATAAATGTTAAAGTAGTGGAGGAGTTTCCCACCTGTTAATATTTTTCACATTGCCACATCTCTATCAAACGCAGAGACAAACAAATGGTGAAGAACACCAATTTTATGGGACTTTAAAGGCCAATAACATGACATAGATATAAAAGACATAATTTATTTATACATCATTCAAATTATACAACAATATAAAATATAGTGAAAACCATAGATATGATACTACCGGTAGGCTCTCCTGTTGTGGTATCCCTTGCGGGAATACAACCAAATGCTTTCGTGTTTCGCAGAAATATCCGCTTCATCAGGAGAAAGGAGATCTATATTTATGAGAACACATACAATCTTTTCTTGTTTTAATAAAAAAATATAATGTAGAAAATAGTATATTTATTATAGGTGAAAGTACCTGGTGTTTACATATATGGCAAACCTCTCCTCACAGGGCAGAGGTAGCAAGAAGATGGTGGTGGAAATAAATTTTTTTAATGTTAAAGTAGACCTATACTTAGATTTTATGTAAGTTGCCATTACTTAAATAATAACAAAATGCTAATTACCTGGATGTAAAGCTGATCTTTTGGCTTTCATCACACACCTGAAACAAGCAAGCAGCTAACTGCAGCACAAGTGGTGTAACAATAGGCTTAACCCTGGACTACATACTCATTCTGGGTCAGATATTTAGAAGGTATTAAAGCCAAAGGATCAGAAGACCAGGCAGGCAAGTGGTTGTCCATCAAGTCAGCAATGGCTATGGCTGCTATATGTTAAAGCTAATCTTTTAAGCTAATTGGTTGCTGAACATTTACAGACCAGCAACAAACCCTTGTAGTTAACATTGTCTATTGTTCGCAAAAACGAAACCTTGCATAGAGGTAGTTTGAACACCAGTTTTTAGGGCGTTCTGCCCACTTTTATTTGCCTCTATCCATCATGCAGTGTTACTGGGTCAGTGGAAAACAAATGAAAATAAACCCTCTGGGTGGGTTTGTGACAATACAATTTTACTTTAAGCTTGTTGGTAGCATAGCCGTACCGACAGTCTTTTCTTGTGTTTCACTCTAACACGCTCCTCAGTGCTTTGGGCCTAGCTGACCTAAAGCTGGAGACCTCCTCGACTCTCTCTTAACACTTCTGAACCTGCTTATTTTGAGCTAGCATTCTTACACAACTTTTCGCTTAGCATGCTGGATCCACCCCAGCCTTCTTATCTATTGAGTTGTTTGAAGATTGTGCTTAGCACACCAAGCCTCTGGCTCTGTAATTATTATGATCATCAAGATCAACCAGGTGCTCCAGAGCCTTTTCTAATTTTGGCCTGGCAGAGGGAAGGAAGGAGTCACTCCAGACGTGGGTCCCCAGTCATTTAACCCCTTTCCTAGGTGAAATAGAGGAAAACATAATGAAAAATATCTATAAACATGGCCTTATATTCCTGACTTCCCTACAAGCTGTAATAATCTACTGCAAAAGCAGATGTCTTCAAACCTACATTGAAAAAAGTGGGATTATTCACAAATTCATAGAAAATAGGTTCAGATCCACTTAATTAGCTACAGTTTACACTATACATGCCACTATGTCCCAAGCCTTCCAATAACAACCATATCCATACTACACCAGGATTTGCAATATCAGCTTTACTGTTAAAGTCCAACTAACTTAAAAACGTTGAACAATGTAATGCTGTATAATAGTGTGCAGTGTGTTCATGGAGAATATTAATTATTACCAGATTATTCAAAACCTCCATGAAGAGATTTTGCTGAGGATACACCTGGTGTAACAATGTATAGTGCAGTATATGCTCTTCAAGTATAAAAGTAGGTTAAATCTCAGGATTATTTGTATTTATATTTATTATTCGATTTATTGTTGTTCGAACCAAATGTGTATTCTAATTTGAGTCTTTGCAACTTTGTTTGTCTTTTTAGTTCATGCAAAGGATCGTATACCTGCTTGCTGAAAGACGCTTTCCTCCCCTGAATGTTTCCCTCCCCCATTTCTTTGTCTCTCCCCTTCTTCTTCGTACCCCTCTCGCTTCCTCATTCTTTCTTGATAATCTTAATATACACAGAATTGTTATGGGTTTTAAATTGTTAAAGCAAGAATGGAACTGTTACACTGATCCCATTGTTACGCAATGTGGTTTACAACTTTGTTATCTAAAAATATTCATTGTGCTATTTTCATATAATAACCCGATTCCTGTAACAATGTAGAAATGCTGGTATTTTACTTATCAACTGATGATGAGAGGCCGAATCACCCACTGTCATTTTTTAATCTTTTGCTAAACATATTGCAGCAAGAGGATACTGATGTCATTTTAATTACTTATCAAGAAAGGGATTGTATATCATTTTTTTCCTGTTGACTGCATCCTTTCCAGCATCCTGGGATTCGAGATAGGTAAGCTGCTCAAATCCAGTATCGCACCATTTTTTTTTTTTAAAAGTGCAAAAATCTAAATGTTGCAGTTTCATGTGCTCGTCTTACTTTTGCACTATTAATCTGAAATATTAACAATGGAATGCACACACAGCAGCAGTTGGACTCCAGCTGTTTACCTGTCTTTTAATTCTCAGTCTACAGGTCTAGCAACAAGAAGAGTATACCAAAGTCATTCTGATCTCAAATGATGGTATGGAAATAAAAGACAGAAGGAGATTATTTTAAACACTATTTATTGGAAGAGAAAAATCCTATACAGCAGCATTATAAGGCCTCATAACTATGGTCATCTTTGGCTTGGGCAGAAGGGGCAGGAATTGTTTTTGTTGGTTATGGCCCAGGATCGAACGCACTGTAGAATGATAAATATAAATAATGAGAGCAAGAAATACAAATAAAATGTAATAAAACATTAGATATCATATAGTAAACTAACAGACAGAAATAGCCTACCACTGCTGTGCTACACTAGTTCTTTACAATACTTATAATAGTACACTGCACTACATTTAAAACCAAACTGAAGTTTGAGATCTTTTTATCTGTTAATAGTCCTGTAGCCATTAACATTAATTTCTTTGGTGTGATTCTTGTTGCTGTCAGCTTCCTCATTAGAGAAATCCACTTTTATTTCCAGATAGAAACAGAAGCAAAATGCACTTTCTAGTTGAGTGGGAAGTGTTTAGAACATTGGCCCTCACCCTCATATGGTGTCATTATTGTAGACAAAGCAATTTGAATTCTATAGAAGTTCTTCCCAGCTCTATTGGAAAAACAACACAATTGCTTTGGCCAGAGCTTTAGGTTAATTCTAGGGGGATAGACACATTCCTTTCACTGACATTTAAAGGTGCAGGCTCTAAGGAGTGTCATTCTGATCCTTCAATACTTTGGAGCATGAAGAGCAAACGTTCGGATGCATGCTTTATTAGGTATCTAACTAAAGAAGTTACAATTATAATGACACCTCTAGAGTCTGCACTTTTAAAAGCATGTTGGCAGTATATGTTTATCTTTAACCTCCTCCCCATTAGTAACCTGCGGTTTAAATTTTCCTTGCAAGTACCTTATGCTAAAGCCACATTAATCTATGTCTCCTTTTTGGCGAATAGCCTAAATAGACTTATCATACTGGGCTGATGCTGACAGCTTCAGTCCCCTCAGAAGATCTGGAACCAATCAGAGTGGTTTTTGATTTGGCTATGACACAGGTATCAGAAGCAGGATTTTTTCACAAAATAAGCCTTTAGCCTGCAGATGGAACTAGTGTTATAACTGACTATTGAATAGATTTCTACTCCCATATATCATACTTACTGTTGTGTGCATAACATGATTGCAAGACATGGGCTGCAGCTCATGCGGCTGTACATTCTGCTGACAGATGAGGCACAACTGAAACAGAAAAATTATGCTTAGCTCATGTATTTGTAATTTATACATGGGTCAAAGTAACACAAAACGTACCTGTGGGCGCCCAGCATATGCTCCTGTAGATGGTGGCAAGAATGGTGAAGCTCGTTGTGTGTTCTGATACTGAGGTCTACCATGTCCAATGGGCTGTCAAAAAATATTAGTGCATAAAAATCACAATCCAATTTCTGCTTGTATGTTTGCACCATTTTATTTAATTTACAGTGTCCCTTACTGCACAGAAAGGCAAGTATGAAGTATAAACAAAACAATAAAATATAATTAATAAAAAACAACAAGGTGTAATAAAAAACAATATTGAAAAAATATTGAGAGGTTCCCTTTTGTAAAACATTTAAAATGAATGTTGCATTGCTGGTTCACTGCAAAAGCCCAGCACTGGATATTCTTTCAAATGTATCTCCTAAACAAAGCATGTTTTCACTAACATACAAACAGAAGGGTAGCTGGGGACAGCAGGCATTCATTGCTCTTTATAGATGAGCTCAAACTAGGTGAGCTCAGCCAGCCAGATGTAAGCTAGCACCAAAGAATATGCAGATATTCCTTTAAAATTTTGTAAGATTGCCTTCATGTTTGAAAAATTGTTTGAAGCAAAAGACATGTGAACTAGTAGGACTTTAAAGACAAATAACAAAATCACATTGCAGGTTTGTGGTAAAGCATAGTAAATACACATCTTAAAGGTTCAATGACATTTATTTGAAATGCCACTAATACACCAATGTTGCAGTGCACCACAATGTGTGATGTAGTGAAGTGTTTCTCAAGCAGCATTTTATAGAACTCTAGGATTCATCCAGAGGTTACTAGGGGTTCCTTGAGCCATAAGCAATTTGGACCTCTCATGTCAGTTTACTTGGTACCAATGATCTTTTTTTAGCTATCTGTAAGAGGGACAGTCTTTCCAAAGGCCAGTACTGTAGGAGGCATTCTTCCCACTCACCATCACTCTATTGTACTGTGAGCTGTGGATAAAGTAATTAAAATGGGGGTCCCATAGACCTGAAAATTATTTCATGGGTTCCCCCATGTTAAAAAGAAAGGCTAATGGCTTTTAGTGGAAGCCCAAAAAAGGAAAAAAATACCTTTTTGAATAGCTAAATGTTGCCCCATGCTGAAGGCAGGAGAAGTAACATAAGTGGACTAATATTTATATTTTATTTTTACATCATTTTTTAAAACTTACTTGTGTCGCTTTCAGTGCTGGATTTGGATGTCCTCCTAGTAGTGGCTCCTGCAGCTGTGTAGCTACAAGTTGGCACAGTTCTTCAACAGTAAGGCCAGAAAGTGTTCCACGTTTCAACTTTACTTGTTGTAAAATGTCAGTCAACTGTGCTCTGAAAAAAGACCAGGAAATATTATACATACAAAGCAAATGCAGGTACCAGCGCTGCCTGGAAAACTTTACCTATAAAGGTTTACTATCAATACTTGTTGAAAAAAGCCTATAGCCTATCTACTGACTGAAATAAATAAACAAAAAAGCCTAAAAAAAGGAGGTTGAGAGAAGTATTTTTACTGGTGCAGAATGGGTAAAAAAAAAATTACTTGTTGCATTGTGGGAACCTGGCTTGCAGCTTCTCCAAAATCTTGCTTAGCTTGTCTGTATTTGGGAGCCCGGGAACATCAGTAATGTTGTGAGGATCGGCTATACCGGGGGATCTTGGAGCTGCATGTATGGTGCCCATGAAGTTCCTTGGAGTAAATGGCAATAAAGGTGGACGTGGAAGAAGATAAGGTGCTGGACCCAAAAGTGATTTCTGGAATGGGTGATCTGTAGCTGGTATTGGTATAGATAACTGAGCAGCTGGCCCTTGGTTGCGTATTGGAGGAGCTGCAAAAGCAATTTTCTGCAGCATGAGGTTAGGCTGTAAAAAATACAAAATGAATAAACGTTATCCAAAGAATAGAAATATTTATTATATGTAATACAAAACAAACTGAAAAAGCAACATAATTTGGTTTCTCTGTCACAGTAGTCACTAGTAGTAATTTATTATATGAGTATTGGTTTTTGTTTTTATACATTTCCACTCTATTGGATGTTTCTTACATATCCTTAAACTACCTTTGTCGGGTCATTATCCACTTTAAAGTAATACAAAATTGGGATTAATTTGTATTATAATAATTAGGAAGCACATAACACTAGCTACCCTTACAAAAATAGAAAAAATATTTAAAGAAATACCAATCTAAAAAATAGTTTTTGGGGAAAAAAAATAAAAAAATATATGCCCAAAAGGTGTGATAACATTCAAACACCTAATAAAAACAACAATCTGCAAAGGGGAGTAGTTTATGATGATGCACTTAACAATCCATATAACACTTACATCAGAAGGAGGAGGAGGCAGATTTGGAGCCGGTAATAGAGGGAGGTGGCTTAGTTTTGTCCCACCTCTGACCTGATTTATTTGCAAATTAAACTGTTCCTGAAAAGACAAATTCATAGATAATAAAAATAGATCAAAGCTTGCGTTCATGTTTTCTCAATCCACATTGCTCACTCATCTTACAATTCCTTACTTTATAATGAATATTTTATTTTCCAGATCCTAAATAGGCCCTGTCATGGAAAACAACTGTGCTAGTATGAAGTGCAGCCACCTGTCCAGAAAAGTAAAACAGAGGAAGTAGCTTCCCCCTTAGTGAGTATATATGTAGCTATACGAAGTCTGTGTTGCAATTTCGGCTTCTACTTAAGATTCCACTAAAAAAGTGGAAGAAAAAAAAGTTTACTAATTCACCCTAATTTGAGAAAATAAGAAATGAAACAAATAGGTAAGCAGAAAAAGTGTGGCCAATGCTGCAAGTCACCACCTGTGGTCTCTGACAATATAAAAAAAATATGAAAAAGATATACCAAGTAGGATATTGCCCCGTTTGTAAAATCCTGTTTGTTACAACTCCTATATGAACTTCAAAGGGTAAATACATAAAATGAGCAAAACCAAATGTTTCCTCCTAAAAAGATGCCCCCATACATGCATTGTGGAATCACCAGAAGCTCAATGAAAGACCAAAATGCACTGATGCTGAGAACATGGAGCAGCAAAATGATATGGCAAACTATATGCACAGGTGACAACCTCACTGTAAGCAAGTTAAAAGTAATAGAAAGTAAATTACAAGCACCCAATGGATTTGGAAATATACTAAGTTTATGCAAATTAGAGCAAACAGCCACATAGGGGACTGAAAAAAATTACATCAATCTAGCAGATGCATACACAGCAAACAGTGAAATAAGGCATGGTCACAAATTATGGTGGTAAAGATACCACATACAGAGCCTCTGACAGCTATTCATAATTAATAATTTATGAGGAATATATTATTTCATTTAGCAAGCAAGTGCTGTTTGCAGAGTCCTACTATAATTTGAGCTTCATTTTCTGAAGTTTCGGGAGAAGACAATTCACTTACAACATATAATGGAGTATGACTAATTGCAGGTCTTTGATGGGGCACATGAAATACTGATCATGTATATGTGTCATATTGAAAGTTGTATATGTAAGAACATTACATATTAAATATGTGCAGGTGAGAGTAAGAGACTGGTGTGGATAAGTAGGTGTATCCGAGCAAATACAGATGTCTGATTTTAAAAATAGAAGGATGGGTAACATTTTTTTAAAATTTCTACACTTACATTTTTTGTTTCATTTGCATCTTTTTAGATTGGAGTTGCAATACATATTTCAGGTTTTCCTTTGCACAATTATCCAAAGAGGTCAAATAAAAAAAAAGTGTCAGATGTTGTTTTGTTTCTTGTGGATATCTTTGATCACCAGTGCTTTAGTTTAAAAGTTTATTGATTGTTCTTTAACAACAAGTATATGCTCATCCAAATAAAATACCTTACCATAAGATTTGCTTTCATTTGCCGGATTGCAGTTAGTCTAGTTTGCCATTTCTGTTTAAGCTGAAGCCATTCATTGTGAGGTGGAGCAACTCTAAACGATAACAGACACATTACAAAGAGGTAGAATTGCATTATTGTAGAAAATACTGAAACAGCAAACACTGAAACAGCAATATGTCTTTTTTAAAAGGGCTATGAAAGGATTTAGGATGTTAAATCAATAAGATAAATTAGACTGGTAAATAACCAATGTTTTTAAATCTATGTATTTAAATTGAATACTTAAGCAGACTAAAGTGATATTTGTTCACCTGGAGCTGTGTTTTGTATAAAAAAATGTCAGAAATTGGCTTGGTACCTTGGTACCCTTTCCTGGCTAGCAGGGTTGTACTATGGATTTTTATATATTTGAAATGATTTTGTTAGTATAAATTCAAAAACCTGATCACCATTTCCATGTTAGATGAATTGCAAGTTTTTACTGGTTTCAGCCGCCTGCTTTTTAATATATTAGTTACTTACTTAAGGTAGGATACAGTTACTTCTGCCTCTTTTTCGGCTTCATCCAAAGATATAAGCAACAATTCTCTCCGGCTCTCCAGCGCCAGAACCTTTAGAAATAAGACTTGAGGTCAACCAAAACTTTATTAACATGGAAAGCAGCTGATGTTCATTTATACGAAGCATAAACAATTGGCATGATTTTAAAAGACTACTTGGATTCACACTATCCAGTAAATGCTGCTGACGACATATTAGAGATGACATCCTGTTGAGTAGTAGATCCCTAGAGTAGTAATCACAAATGTCCTAGATATAACATCCTTCAATGCAGCCCCTGACATCAATAAAGGGCCTGGAATGTTATCTGGTGCTTGTAATGCTATAGAAGACTTTCGGGTGGGGCCAGAATAAAGAAGATGCTGAAAATGATACATCAATTAGTCAAACTGCAAAAAGAATTGGCCTAAGACTGGGAACTGAAATAGAAGACTAGGAACATATTAAAGAAGACTGCTACAGAGTAATGATAATATAGCCCCTTTACAGATTAATGTTATAACATCAGTCCTACCTACAGCTCCCTAAATCTTGCAATTTACAAATATGATTTTACTAAGAGAAATATCCAACATGAAAGATCAATAAAAATCTATACATATATATATATATATATATATATATAAATGTTTAGCTTTTTTATTGTTGGTAGATCATATTGATCTGGTCATTTTAAAAGTAGATCGCGAGCCAAAAAAGTGTGGGCACCCCTGCTATGGAGGAAATGGGGTTGTTGTTGTTCTTAGGATTACGTAATGAGTTTCTGTTTACAAAGAAGACAGTTTTATCTTTATGACATAGTCTTATTGAATTGTCCTGAAATCCAAAATAAACATTTTACCTCAGCATTTTGTGCACGCTCCTGTTCCATTAACACACCCTGTGCCACCTCATTTTCCTTCTTCTTTAGTGACTTGAGTTCAGCATCCCACTCTTGCCTGTATATTGAAAAAAACGTGACAAACCCTCATCAACCAAAACAAACCACCTGTATAATACTTTATATGCCCCTCTTGTGCTACAAAAACAGCTCTGATCCACAGGCTACAAAAGACCTTTGTCTCCACTAATCTTCTTTATTCCCATAATGTATCCTGATGCTAGTTCTTTTCATGAGCACACATTATCATCCACGTGATCTCAAAGTGCCATGATTCACTAGACCAGGATACCCTCTTTATTGCTCTGTGGTTCAGTTCTGACACCTAAATGCCTAGTGTAGGCACGTTTGGCAGAGGACAGGGGTCAGCATTGTCATTCTGATTGGTCTGTATCTATGCAGGCCCATACACTGTAAAGCATATTATTTTTTGACACCATTCTTTTATGACTAGCATTAAATGTATCAGAAATGTGTGTTACTATAACTTTCCTGTGGAATTGGACTAGGTGGGCTAGGCTTTGCCCACATACATCAATGAGCCCTGGGCTGACCCACACCCACACTGAAACCATATCACATCTGAATCACTTCAGAGTCTGAGACCCATGTACTTAAACCCCGATTCCACTGCCAGTATGAATGGGTGAACTGTGTGTATGAGATTTATGTAAACTGATAAAATAAACTTACTTAAGTGCATTCAACTTGGATTTAGGATACATTTAAACTCATAGGCTCCTTCTGGCCTCCTTTATTGCTGATTTAGTTTTCTCAAGGACTTGTTTCCATGTCCTAGGCAATCTAGGAGACTGTAGAGGACTGTAAAATACTCAGCTTTCCTAGACCAGAATAAGCAAATCTAAGACTATGTACACACCGTAGATTTTTGAAAGACTGAAAGATGTATGTACAAACAGCACTGTTCTGTTCTATGGAGAGGGGAGGGGGAATGGCACCCCACTGTGCTATCCCCCCTTCACTTGCAACGCGGTTGTTAGTCCTGACAGGTCCACAAACGATGTCAGACGGCCACTGTACATGTCAGATTCTCGTCTGATACTAGCCTGGAGGCGATAATTGGACAAGAATCATCTGACATACGTAGCATTCATCTATCACTATCAAATAAATAAAGCTGAAATGTGAAGGCTTGATTTGCCTAAACCTTTTTCAAAACATGAGATTCATAAGTGATACATATACTCAAATACACTATAACTTCACAAGTTATAATCCTGTAGAATGAAAACAATAGTGACTATAATGAAGAAGCAAACATTTGAAAACAAAAGCACATGAAAAGAGATACTCATATCAATATATACATCAATCAAACATATAAGAAACAAAAAGTTAAAGTATAAGCCAAGCCACAATATATATATATATATATATATATATATATATATATATATATATATATATATATATATATATATATATATATAAATAAAACAAAACACTGGTCAGTAGAGAAAGCCTTTGTCCTTTGAAATGCAAATCAAATAAAAAGACCCTGTTCTAAAGAGGTTGTAGATGAGATGGTAGTCACTTAACCTATGGAAAAGAACTGGTCTAAAAATGTCTAAATATGTTTAGGTTCTATACTGTCAGTTATACTCTAATGCAAAGGTGATGGAGTTACTGTAGGATTCTGCCTATGCACACGCATTGATGGCACCAGAAGAGGCAGTATCGCAAGCATTTCATTTTGGAACTACATCTGAAGCCTGAATGAATAATTACCCAGATTAGGACTAACATTTGGGTGACAAATACCGGTACATGAAAATTCTGTCTGCAAAGCAATATTCTAAAGGCTGAGCCCCAATGGCTAGAAGTAGGGATTGCTACTGACAAAAAAATGAAGCCTTGACTTTGACTTTTTTGTTTTTAATTCCATTTTCACACTCTACATGTAACAGTGAAGACAAATTCTCAACGATTACTCAAAAAATGTGAAGGTAAAAAATATTGACAAGAACTAACACATTTGTCTCACCTTTCTGCAGTTTGCTCAGTAAGCAGCTCCCCAATCTTGCTTTCAAGTTCTGCTTGCTCCTGATTTAGGCTAAAAAAATAAATAAATAGATAACTTACATATATGTACACATACAAATATACTGTATATTTTTTGTTCACAAAATTTCCACAATCCCCAGCTCAATCTTTGTTTACACTGCTCAGCTTATGCAGGCTCTGATCTCGGCACTGCTGAGAGCAGACTTAGATGCCAGTGCAGGAGTTACATTGTCAATTACCTTCCAATGCGTCAAAAACGCAATGCGTCAAAGAGTCAGCTGACCTAATGCCATGTTTACCTTGTAATTCCAATAACATTTATTTTGGGAAGAAAATAGATGCATGGCAAATTTGGCAAATTTACACATTATGGCAATAGCTTACCAAGACCAACAAATTCTGTATACTTTAAAGTAAATCTGCCACCAACTTGCTCAATTTAGACAAACCATAATGGAAAAAAAATGCATTATTTTAGTGAAATCTGTTTATCAAAACCATTAGTATATTAAGCTAAAATTGTTTGCAATTGTTTCTTGTCTCTTTCTACCCCCTATTAGTCAGTAAGCCCATCTATTACATTTTAAGTAAAATATAGGATTCTATGTCTAAATATTATATCTAATATACAACAGGTCAGGCCTGCTGTTAGTAATTCAATATGGTGATGCAAATTTTCCTGGCCACTACAAGTTTCAAAAAAGTATTTTTATGCCCTTCTTAGTTCTGAATGTAAATGGTGCAGTGGGTAGGGTTATTCAGTGTTTCCTAGGCTATCCAGAGGCCAAAGATGTAACTTATATATATTGATGATGTTATGGATGCACTGGACCTTTCGCCTAAAAAGTCCTTAACTCTTGTTTATGTGTACCTGTGAAAAATGATTTTTTTTTTTAAAGCAAAGGGTGGACACATGAAATATCTATTTGATTTAGGGTTCTTCCTCTGTATATGTAGTGTGTTGGTTACTTGAGAACAATCCTGAAAAGCATGCTCATATTACAGCAATTTTTACAAGCGCCCACAACTTTTGCATTTTTAAACATATACATATGTGTACATGTACATACTCACATACAGTGAGGGAAAGAAGTATTTGATCCCTTGCTGATTTTGTATGTTGACCTCTGACAAAGAAATGATCCATCTACAATTGTAATGGTAGGTTTATTGTATGTGTGAGAGACAGAATACCAACAAAAGAACCCTCAAACACCCAGTGCTCAAAAGTCAGAGCTTGATGTGCATTGTAATAAGTATTTGATACCTTATCAACCAGCAAGGTTTCAGGCTCCCTGGTCTTTTCCCTGTATGCAGGTAACGAGCCGAGATCAGAAGCACCCTCTTTGAGGGAGTGCTCCTAATCCAAGCTTGTTACAGTGCCTGTATAAAAGACACCTGTCCAAAGAAGCAATCAATCTGATTCCAAACTAGCCACCATGGCCAAGACCAAAGAGCTGTCCAAGGATGCCAGGGACAAGACTGTAGACCCACACAAGGCTGGACTGGGCTACAAGACTATCGCCAAGCAGCTTGGTGAGAAGGTGACAACAGTTATCGCGATAATTCGCAAATCGAAGAAACACAAAATAACTGTCAATCTCCCTCAGTCTGGGGCTCCATGCAAGATCTCCCCTAGTGGAGTTGCAATAATCATGAGAACGGTGACGAAGCAGCCCAGAACCACACGGGGGGAACTTGTCAATGATCTTAGGGCAGCTGGGACCATAGTCACCAAGAAAACAATTGGTAACACACTGCACTGTGAAGACCTGAAATCTTTCAGAGCCTGCAAGGTCCCCCTGCTCAAGACAGCACATGTACAGGCCCGTCTGTAGTTTGCCAATGATCATCTGAATGATCCAGAGGAGAACTAGGTGAAAGTGTTGTGGTCAGATGAGAACAAAATTGAGTTTTTGCATCAACTAAACTCGCCGTGTTTAAAGGAGGAGGAATCCTGCCTATGACCCCAAGAACACCATCCCCACCGTCAAAAATGGAGGTGGACACATTATGCTTTGGGGTGGGGGGGGGTTCTGGTAAGGGGACACGACACCTTCACCGATTTCAAGGGACAATGGACAGGGCCCTGTACCGTCAAATCTTGGGTGAGCACCTCCTTCCCTCAGCCAGGGCATTGAAAATAGGTTGTGGATAGGTATTCCAGCATGACAATGACCCAAAACACACTGCCAAGGCAACAAAGGAGTGGCTCAAGAAGAAGCACATGAAGGTCCTGGAGTGGCCTAGCCAGTCTCCAGACCTAATTAAACATGGAAAATCTCTCATAGAAAAGTGCAAAGTCATCTATTGTGAAGGGATCAAATACTTTTTTCACTCATTACAATGCACATCAAGCTCTGTCATTTGAGCACTGGGTTTTTGAGGGTTCTTTTGTTGTTGTTCTGTCTCTCACACTACAATAAACCTACCATTACAATTATAGACTGGTCATTTCTTTGTCAGAGGGCAAACGTACAAAATCAGCAGGGGATCAAATACTTCTTTCCCTCACTGTATATCACATTACACAAAGAAAGCTATACTATCAGCGTGGAAGATGATACATTCCCACTATATACCTCCCACTCTTGTTTTGCAGCTTGACAAGTTCAGCGCTCAGATCCTGTTCTTTCTGAGATAATTCTCTCCCCTCCTTCTCCACTTTTTTTCTAGCCTCCTCCTTCTTAGTTGTCAAATCTTGAATAGATTTTAAATTCTCCTGTAGCATGTAGATTGGATAAGAAAGAATATTATGAAACAAATACATTTATTCTGTGAAAAGCACAGCTACTATGTGCACCAAAACTTTACAGTTTCATAAGTAACATTCAATTAAAAAAGAGAAACATGGTAGGCCTGCAGAAACGTAATTTATCTTTATCCTTTTGATTTTATGTTTATTATATGGATGTAGCAGTCAATAAATAATAAAATAATCTGATATTACTTACTCATCAATAATATTAATTCGGATACTTACTTTCTTTCTTCAACAAAAAAACCCTGTTTCCCCATAAGATGTTTTTAACGTTTTTACCCTAAATAAAGTTTCACATGCCTTTTTAGGAGCGCATTTTAAACTAGAGGTGACACATGCAAAATACTTATGTGTAAAACCTCAGGGATGCAACTCCTAATGATGCAGAATAGGAATGGCACAGACCCAAAACAGGCACTGTATGTTGCCTGGGAAGCAACTAATGACACAATGGGCCTGATTTAATAAAGCTTTCCAAGGCTGTAGAAGATACACTTTCGTTAGTGAACCTGAGTGATCCAGCAAACCTGTAAAGGATCCTGTCCAGAATTGAAAACCTTTGCAAACAAATAGCAAATGACTTTCAAAAAATGCATTCCAGGTTTGCTGGTTCATCCAGGTTCACTGATGAAAGCATATCCTCTTCAGCCTTGGAGAGCTTTAATAAATCAGACTCATTCTGTCTTCTTGGTTAGGTGTTTTTCTCCTGACTGAATCTTTAATGATGGCTATGGCAACCTAAGATTGTTCAGCTAGGTATTCTGCTTTTTTGTCAGATCTCTTTTAGCAGTAGAGAAGAATGAGTGTCATTTTATCCAGGCGCATTTAATCAGCTTAGATGGCAATCTTGTTCCTACAACTATAGCAGACACCCTGGGCTGACCTCCCCCTGATGCTTTTTCTGTGCTTTTATAGCTCTCATCTCAGAGCCTGGCCTGTGTAAACCTTAAGCCACATACACACTTGCAATTATAGTAGTTGGAAAGGATCTTTCCAACGACTAAGCAATAAAATATTTTCAATAAATGTATTGATGTTTTTAATATCTACTTCTGGTTGGTTCTGGTTAAACAGAAACTTCCTACTTCTGTTGTTCTCCCCACTTTTTGGTAAGCAATCTCCCCCCCCCCCCCCCCCGGGCTTTTTTCTCTGCTGTTTTTGGTATATGGAGAGGTGGTAAATATTTCACTATGCAGACTGTTATAGGGACTTCCTAATGTCTATGACATTTCAAGAAGAATCCAAATGCTTTCCTTGTTTTTAGTATGATTGTGTACTCTACCCTGTAAATAACCTCATGCAAGTACTGGCAGCGTTCAGCAACGTGTGAATTCATAAGACTACACGAGTGAACTGCGGTAGTGAAATTATCATGTATATCTTCTAGCAGTGGAGACACGCATGCACATACAGAAGATACATTCCTTGTCCTCACTACTTGTCAGATTACAAAACAGATACACACAAAATGTATGCAAAAAGAACAATGCTGACAATGCCCATAATAACAGCCCTTCATAACGAAACAGAACAAGATATGTGTAAAGCTCTCTATATAAAGCTCTATGTTACAAGAGCTAACGTATTTAAACACATTCAGGTACAGTTATCTCTGTTAATAAAGCCACGTTTTTTTAGATTGATTATAGAGTTAGAATCACTGTTAGGCTTATATTGCTGTCTGTGTGTCTACTGTATAACGTTACTGTTTCTATTGATCTGTGTGACCAAAATCGCAGACATAAGTATCAAAAAAGAAAATGATAGGAAATTCAAAATTTTACAGCTGTCACTGGGACAGGAGGTGGGAAGAAAACTGTCCATGGTAACATACATTCCAGTGATGGGTCCCATACTTATTTCCCCAGTGCAGTACAGTCATGAAGAATGAAAGAATTAGTTGCTGTGGGCCAGATAACCCTTTAGACTCCTTGATATAGGAGACCAGGCCTACAGAAAATGAGCAAACTGACAGACTAAGTGATGTACTGCCTGAAGAAGACCAGTAACAATGGACCAAAATGCAAGGCAGGGCCAGTGTTGGAGAAGGTAATTACAGCTTGGCATACAGTCTTCTTTTACACAAGATGAGTTTTTACATCATCTCATACCTTATGTTTGTGCATTTCATCATCTCTCTTCTGTTTGAGTTGTTTGATTTGAACCTGCAGCTGTTTTTCTGACCGGGTCTGTTTGTCCAGCACCTCCTGGTAACTGTTCTTCAGCTGTTCTCTGCGGCTGATGAGTTGCTTCTGCAAAGTGAAAACATTGGTATAAAGAAGAATAGGCACTGCACAGATCAACATACATCAACATACAATAAATGTAGACAAATACTGGACACTTACCAGAATCTTTTCTGTGTCTTCATCAGTGATTGTCTCGGCATCTTGCTTTTTATACTCTGTCTAAGGTAAAGGGTTAATAATTACATTGTATACACCTAATACTGGTTTAGGGTTAATAATAAAGTAGATATAAACCCATTCAAAATATTGCATTAAATTTACCTTATTAATTCAATTCTAATGGTTTCCAATATTTATAAACCTGCAGCTTTCATTAAAATACCACTATTCCTTTGCAAATGTGTGAACATACAGTTCCCTATTATATTGTAGCATTAGAATATACCTAAATTGGAGTCTCTTTAATATTTATATGTCTGTTAATTCATGTGCAGCTTTTTCCTTTTTTTTCAATAACCTGTGTTATTATCTACCTCATGTTTATGACTTTGTTTTATATTATATTTTCAAAAAATCTGTAATAAATATTTACATTAAAAAAACAAAACACTATTAATTCTGCCAAAAGGTCCTTGTTAAGGCACTTTGTGGTAAAGCAGCCATTCTTATTCAGGGTTCCTTGAGCCATTACTGACTCTGCTGATGTTGCCTCATAGTACTGAAGCCAACTCCACTTGGCAGAGGCACAAGCATGCCACTAATGACATTTTCAGTTGTCTACAAAGGTGGCATTCAGACCACCACAGTAAGACTGACATTATACACACTGACCATCAATGTAGGTCATATTTTACAAATGATCTAATACATTATTTAGAAGGGGTTCCCTGAGACCTGAAAATATATTTTAAGGGTTTGTCTTTGGTAAAAAATGGGCTGTGTTAAAGTGTGCCAACTGTACCCCATTTGTGTTTTTGTGCAGTCACATTCATCCCTGGGGGAAAGTACAAGCAGCTATGCTGGCACACCATCAGGCACCATTAGGGTGAGTGTGGAGTAATCTTTCATGATCCTTTCCAATGACAAAAGACTGAAAGATGCAGGAACAAGTGCTGTACATACAGTGCCGTTCTGCTCTATGGAGAGGGGAGTGGGGAGAACTACGGAGTGGCACCCTGCTGCACTCTCTCCCCTTCACTTGTATTATGTCCATTCCTCATTTGTGGATCCGTCAGGATGGATTCATTTAGGTGTATCTTTAGGCATCTGTATCTCTATATCTGTAGGCAATGTTTGAATTATTATCAAATGTTTACCTGGTAAATGTTTTAAAAGTCAATCATTTTGGGATGTGCATGCTTTTTCACATAACTACATTTCTAAATAATCAGACATTAATCTGTTATAAATCCTGAACCACCTCAATGCTTCTCAGGTACTTCTAAGGAAGATTATTTGAATCCATGAACTGTATAGGCCATAGGCCATGGAACTTTGGCCTGATTTATTAAAGCTTTCCAAGGCTGGAGGGGAAACACTTTCATCAGTAAAATCCAGCAAACCTGGAATGGGTTTCTTAAAAGTCATTTGCTATTTGTTAGCAAATGTTTTCAAACCTGGACCAGATCCATTCCAGGTTTGCTAGATCACCAATGTTCACAGATGAAAGTGTATATTCTCCAGTCTTGAGAAGCTTTAATAAATCAGACTCTATGTACCCAACATGTGATCCACAGAGCTGATTGAAGTGTACTCTTTGCTACAGAATACCGGAATAAAACTTCTTACCTGTACAGAAATGCACTTCATCTGACGCCCACTGTGATTTTCCCCATTCTGCGTTGTCAGTGGTCTGCGTTGGTCTGTTTCTGGTTTGCATCCGGCATCACCTTCCACAGGACTGGGAGTTTCTAACATTTTACCAGCTCTGGATGGCTCTACTTTTCTAGTGTCAAAAATCAGGCCTGTAAATCCAAATTTCAGAAGTTATTTAACAAACCTTGGTTATGTCCTGTTTGAGTTCTGACCTTTCACAAAACATTTTAATGAGCGTTTCTTGGACAAGTTAAATAAAAACTGAGCATCTCGGGTATGTGCAGAAGGAGCCCTTTTATCAAAAGAGAAAGAATTGGTGATTTCACACATGCGCAGTGAGATCGGCAAGTTTTTTCCCAACTACGTCACCTGATCCCGCACCTGCATCAGGTGATTTAGGAAGAACCCGGAAGAAGAGAGGAGAAGATGGCGGCTCCTTGTGTGCCAGGCCGATGACTGATACCGGGAGGATGCGGGACCCGATGGAAGAAACCTCCCGATAGATTGACTGCTCTACGGGATTAAAGGTAAGTTTTTTTTTTTTTGTTTTGGGTTAGTTTTGAGTTTACTTCCTCTTTAATTAAAAGGCGCGAACAGACCATAAAGCTGACCTATCACCAAAATATTTACTACATAAAAGCGTAGACAATCGTTTTATGCAAAATAAAAATGTAATTCTTTTATTTATTTTTTTTCAACCCCCTTCCTTTTTGTGTTTATCATTACTGAGATGAAGAATGAATGGGAGCACAGAGCCTCCCGGGATATATACATCACACATCGCAGGGGGCTTTGGCTGCTGCTTCTGCGTATGCTCGATCTCAGACATGTGCAGATGGGGAATTTTTCTACATTGAGGGGAAAGAAACGCGCAGTGAGATTATTTTTTCCTCATCTACGTCACCTGACTTTGCTTTTGCGCAGTGCGAGATCGAGTTATGGAGTGTTCTCCCCAGCCCCTTTTAGCTGGGCGCACCACCCAGTACTTTTGAGTAACCACCCGGCACGAGAGTTGGGTCACAATACAGGAGCTGCCACCCACCGACAATTTCTTCCCACCTGGCTTTAAAAAATTCAACATTGTTAAGTAACCAGAAACCGGAAGAAGACAGCAGCACCCGACGCTGACGAAGGATTCCAGGATAGCCCAGAACCCATATGAGGATATCTCCAGGGGGATTGAGGGAACTGAAGAATTAGGTAAGCAAGATTTTTTTATTTTCAGTTTAGTTCTGCCTGGTAATCCTACCACAAAGTACTTTGTTTAGGCACTTCCTGTTATGAGGATGATTACTATCTCCTTAGTTTGCCCCAGCGTTGTCACCATGTCACACAAACCCTATGATTCTTATACTCACAAACCTGTACCCCCATAACATATGACAGCTATGTGAGCACAGTACTACCTATATGCTGCACTAGGCCCCTGTGTTATATACACACACACTTGGGGACACTATGTGTTCTGTACTAGGAGCCCCTCTGCCTCATACATATAACAATAACAGTACAGACTAGTATGACAAGCTCAGGGTCACCCCAAGTAAATGACGTCACTCACAGCACCGAATCTTTATCACACGAGGATTCTGTTCTGTTATCGGGAAGCTTTAGTTTACTTCCGGTCTGTGCGTTTCACCGAGGCCCGCCCCGGAAGTGTTCATGACGTCACCAGTAGAGCTGAGGTAAATGCGGAAGTGGAGTGGGGCGAGGAGTAGGAGGACAGGTATGTGAATTTTCCAGGTGATATTCTTACCTGCTACTCGGTGCAGGTGAAATTACATATACAAGGAATGTTCGGCTTCTAGAAGTTTATCTTTGCTTTCCATTTATGTGTGTGCTGGATGCTTGGTGCTGCCCATACTATTTATAGGCTGTGTTTTGGTTTCAGTGGGTTGAAGCTGTGTGAACATGGACTCCATCATTTCTGTGTTACATACTGTTCTTGGCTTGGTAAAGAGCACCTGTAATGAGATACAGAAGTAGCCTTTGGTTGCCTGTGTGTAAAATGCAGATTGCCTGGCTGTGGTGTTTGGCCTACAACAAGTCTATGGAGGAGTTCTGATGTTTGTCTGAGATTTATTTATGTCTGACTTATGACAGGTACACTTTACACCTCCTTACTGGCTGTCTCTGGATTCAACAGGCCTGATGTAATAAAGCTCTCCGAGACTTGGGAGGATACACTTTCATGAGTGAAGCTGGGTGATCCAGCAAACCTGGAGTGGATCTGGTCCAAGATCCAAAACCTTTGCTAGACCCCCTAGTGCAGGGGTGGCCAAACCTTTGACTCAGGGGCCACAATCTGAAAAACAATTGACAGAGGGGCTGGGCTGATAGGAAGTGGCCTGGGTCACTGCACACAACCTGCTCACTCTCCCATCACAGGCTCAGATCTGGGGTACAAGTTTTGTACCCCAATGATCTTTTTGGCTATCTGTAATGGTGACATTCATCCCACTAGCCGTGTAAGAGGAATTCTTCCTACTGACCCCACATTAATCTTCTGTGAGCTGTGGATATAGCACCTGCCAGGACTGAATGAGCTCCTGTGAGAGCGTTACGTCAGCCCAACCAATGGAGATGGCTGTAGATTGTCTTCAGGAAGGGAATAAGGAAGAAGATGGCAGCACCCTGTGATGGAACGGGGACTGGAAAGTATAGCAGGGTTTAGTTTTGCTTTAGGTGACGTTGTCATGTGGGGTAGTATGAAGGCTGCCATGAATGTCCTTTTAAAGAGATTGCTGGTTGTCTCTTGGTTCAGCAGTCACAGACTTGGAGCAAGCATGCAGTAAGTGAGGGCTGGCACATATCAGAACTCCTCATCTCTGTACAAGTTTGTGGGTTAATCCTCTGCTCAGAATGCTGATGGCCTGAACCCAGACAGTGACTTAAAGTCCTTGGGCAACATGAATCAGCCAGCTGTCATTTCCTGTAGAAGACTTGATCAGCGTCATTCCCTGGATTTTTTTCGGGCAGGTCACTTTAAATGAAAGCACAAAACAAGATAAAAGGACATTAAAAGATAAAATAACAAAACCAGCTCTTTCTGCATTATTCACCTTTGATCTAGAGATTTTCCCCAGCAGTTTTTACATGGTTCCAATAGTCTGAAGGTTAGCATGATTTAACCCACTTCTTCTGAGCCCAGTTGTCCTGGACTTGCCAAAGCCTGTGACTGGACAGTAAAAGGAGAAGCAAGACAATGATGGGGTCATGTCTCTGTCGCTGTGTTCTCTTCTCATCATTCTTCCTTTCAGCACATGAACTGATTGGCTTCTTGTTCTGCTTCTTACTCTCATACTTCAACTCTCCTGTATAGCAACTGGAAAAGGCTGATGAGAGTTTAAACTCTTATAGGTATGTTTTTATTTAATATATTTATAAGTATAGGAATCTGATCAGTAGCCTCTTCTTTCCCTTTTGAAGGGCTGGCATGTCATAGGAAAAAGCAGCCCGAGCAGCCAATCAGTTCATCATTTGCTGACAAAAGGCATACTGATGTGGAGAGAGCAGAGTGACTGATGTGAGCTCATCACTGTGCTCCCTTTACTGTGGATTGCTTATATCAATAGGTACGGTAGATAAGGTGTTAGGCATTTTATAATCCTTTATTAGGTCTGCTCTCTTTGGATATTCCAATGTGGTTTTATTATAAAACCATGGGCCGTGTGTATCCCGGGCTTTTAGTTCCCCTTTTCCCTTTATTATTCTTAGTACTTGTTTATGTAGCACAGTTGGGTATTTTTTGTTTTTCTGTGTTTATTATTCATCACCAGATTCTGTACTGTTGTCCACTCTAACAAAAAAAACATAATGTAAATTAAAAACAAATGCAGCACTTAGGTGGCTTTTGTTATTATAATAACAATAAAAAACACTAATGATATTTGAACTGTTGGTATTTTATTGTAGAGCCCCCAGATGCTTCATATCAAACACTAGGTACCTGGGAGCAGTAACTGTTCCTTTTAAGTATTTTCCTCCCCTGTGTTAAACAAAATGAACGGCCTCAGGCCAATGGTAACCATTTTGAGCAGTTAAACTGAACATCTGAACTTGGCCTGAATGATAACAGAGACACATACATTTGTGTTTTATATCTTTGAACTTGGTTCAGCTTTGAACCTGTGATAAGGAAGCTTAGTTTAGTGATAGTTGCCTGGCTGCCATGCTGATTCCCATTTAGTACTTTGAGCCCCTGATTTAGAGGGAGGAAGTAGATAAATATTTCTGACGTTTTCCTTGTGTTGTTCGTCTTAATCAGGGTTTCCTAGCCAGAGTTCAGTAGAACCCTGGGAATCCTCCAGAGGTTGTTAGGGTTTCCTTGAGCAATTTGTGTTTCCCAGGTTAGGAGATGTTGCATAGGTGAAAGTGACGGGACCCAGAAATGTTCTGAATATGGGGGGTAAAGGAGAGGGCAGAATCAAAGATCACGCCAAGACAACATGCCTGAGGGGAGACAAATAACAGTGTTGTTAACAGTTAGGAATATATCAGGGGGGATCTGAAATTTGAGGGGAGGAACGACGATGATGAGTTCTGTTTTATCCATAGTAATTATTTCAAGGGATCCCCCATATTAAAGAGGTCGCAAAAGGCTGATTTAGTGGAAGCGTAAAGGGGAGAAATTCAGAGGAACATTATTTAGGTTAGACCTTATCTGATATCTAAATGTTTCCCTAGGTTGGAAGCTATGCTAATGTCACCGTGCTAATATACCGAGCTGTGGATATAATAATTATAGCGGGGGATCCCCAAATACGTTAAAGTTATTTTAAAGGTTCCCCTCTGGTAAAAGCATCAAGAAAGGGTCTAAATACCGGTAATTGTTCAATGTAATTGTCACCCATACTATTAAAGCCAGTTAAAGAACTTTATAGCCAGGTATTTGGCATTTTCATTTGGACTGTAAACAACAAACTGAAAGTATTGGGTGTTCTCCTATTTTTTTTTAACATAGGATTGGAGGTGATAAACTGACATTAAAATGTCTGCTTTTCTGACTTTGATTACATGCCATTGTTTCTGTATGACATAAAATAAAACCTTTGCTTTTGTTATGTAATGCAGTGTTCTCCCCATGCCCTTTTAGCCGGGCATACCACCCAGCACTTTTCAGTAACCACCCAAAAACAGCCGGTTTGTTACTGAAAAGTGCTGGGTGGTGCGCCCGGCTAAAAGAGTCACAATACAGGGGCTGGCACCCGCCTACAATTTCTTCCCACCCGGCTCAAAAAAACTTCTGGTTGAGCACTGTAATGTTATCCATTAGTGAAGTAGATAAATGTGGTGACCTAGCCTATAATAAAGTAACTTAATGATGAATTCTGGTTCTCAGACGTCTGCTGTTTGATCCTATTTAACACAATATTAATAATAGTTTTTTTTTTCTCCTCCACAGGAGCCAATGCCCTCGCTGGGTTGTTTCCTGTGTAATGGGCCATCACAATGTTTTATTTTTTCACCTTCTACATGTGCCTTTATTGTCTCTTTACCTGGGCCATCTTCCTCTCGGCTTCAACACATGCTGCCTGCTTGCCCTCCAGTAACGATGCCACAGGTCTGGGGAAAGAGCTGACCTGGGCTGTCCGTCTGGACCCCTCTCAAGGCTCTGGACGGAGAGAGGAGTTGGAGGCTCTTGCCAAAAAACTTTCAGATACTACCGGACTGGAAAACCGAGGTGTTATAGGAGAACTTAAAGACCATTACCTGTTTGTACATGTGGGTGATGAACATTGTCATGAGGAAGTTCGTAGAACAGTCCATGACCTTTTTACACAACATGACGGTGTGAGATGGTTCTCAGAACAAAGACTACTGAAGAGATCCAAAAGAAGCTTGCACTTTAATGATCCTAAATATCCATTGCAATGGCATTTGGTGAGACCTGAAAGCTCTTTTATTTCTTTTTAGACATTAAGTAAAATTTTGGACAAAACCAAAAATTATTTTGCAGGTGGTTTAATAGCCATTACAGTGGTTTTATTATAACATTCTCGCACTATGACAACCCTTCTAAACAATTTATTTATTGGTGCATTCGTTGTTATCAACTCTGTTAAATAGTAATAACACTTTATTGTTGGTGGGGGTACTTAGAAAAAATAAAGTCTGCTGTGTTATTATTAATGAAGTTATTTTCCCATATTTACATTTGATTGTTCTCGTCATTGTTTTAGTTTGTTTTTCAGTTTAACTGTCATAATCGTTGTTTACACATATTCAAGAGTCAGATCTCTGCAGATGCTGAGCTATGTCCACCTGCCATACAAGGCCAATGATTTAATTTGACATTTATGCTGGAGCATTAGTGAGGTTATAGAACCACTGTAAGTTTAGGGAGCAGAGCTGGAAAATCTTGGTAAATTAGGGTTAAAATGATTATTTTACTATTATCAGGTGTATATAGGTCAGACATAATACACAACACCTTAAAAAGTTCATAGTTTTGCCACTAACTCTCTTTCATAAGAGCTCACAATTTAATGTCCCTGTCATGGTTATATGTCATTAACACACTCTTAAGGCCAAATTTGAGGACAAGTCAATTAATATCTTGTTTTTGGGATGTGGGAGTAAACCCGGGGAGAGCATACAAATTTCTTGCAGATTGCAGCGCTGGGTCTCTGGTTCATATCTAAGCCAGGGCTCAAAGGTCAGAGTGCTAACATCTGAGCCCAACTGTACTGTTGATTTGCAGCTTCTATTTAGCTGTTAATTATTTTTTTTTCTCTTAGACTGATTGGTATTACATTTTTCATGGCTCTGCAAATTTTTCTGTCTTGAATTTGACTTTTGGCTTCGAACATTTTATATAATTGCTCCCTTCTTGTTGTTCTCCCCAGCGCACCAACCGGCAAATTAAAGAATTTCTATATCTGGGTATTGTTCTCTAAAAAGTGATCCTTTAGTGACTTAAGATGTTGACTTTTGTTTCTTGACTCTTTCTGTTCATATGGTGTTGAGAAGGGCCTGATTGGGGCCTTCCAAGCATAGTCTTCTTCGTTTAGTCTCATGCTGGAGTTCCAATCACTTTTTCAAGCTAAAAATCCCAGGGTACATACAATTTTGTCATTGTCACTGTTGATCCTGCATTTATCAAAAAATAAAAATCTAGTTTTATCTTTGCTATGTCTTCTTTGCTTTCTGGTTACAATTGGCATTTTGGGATCTCCCAAGCCTCAGTAGATGATGCAGAAGCCTAATTTGTAGCATCAGTCCTTTGACTAGTGGGTTTTTCTGTGATAAATGTCTTCATGCAATGATCTTACATATTACTGCCCTTCTCTTTGAATATTGATGCAAGGTTATATTCACTTTTTATTCAGGGAGTTTATTTCCGCTGGTACTGAGCGGTAATAAGGACAAACCCGATAAATCTTGTGTAATCATGACAATTTGTACAAATACTACAACAGAAAGAGTTATACTGGAATCATCGGGGCTCTACAGGGTTTCTTTGTTAAGCCTGTGATTTCTAACTTTCATTTAGAGCTTGACAAGTTACCTTTGCTTGTTTTGCTTCCAGCTATGTTCAGGTTGTTTCTGTACTTCAAGACCTGCCTAATCATGTAAATGTGCATGAGAGTACAGGTTTAGGTACATTCAGAGAAATTATTTTTGTTTTTGTTTTTTTTTATAGGTAGTTACTGCTTTTTTTGTTAATAAATAAAAAATGTTTAAGGTGATGATTTGTGACACAGGACTCTATGCAAGCTTTATTAAAAAAAAAAAATGAATAGTGAAAGATTGCTATTGTACAAATATCATTGAGGAGATATCAGTTTGATGAGAATATTCAACAGGTATGACTTGCCTAAGTTTATAAATATTGTGATCTTTGTTTTGAAAGGTACAGACATAATTTATAAATCCCAGCAATATAATAATGTTGAGGAATCTTTAAAGAGATCTTGGGGAAACCAGTAGCACTAGTTTATCTGCACAGTTTGTTCCCAGAACAAATATCTGGTTGAAGCTGCTGAAAGGACATTTGAAATATTCTACTGACTAGATTCTTCCATTTCTAATTATTATGTGTAGCTGTTGATTTCATGGTAGATTCTTTGCGACACACAGGAACAGAGAAAATCTACAATAAGAGTATTGATTTACATATGAAACCAGATATTCCTACATTTCATGCTTCAGGAGATTGTTAAGCAAATAGAGCTAATCATCTTTATAGTCATTATTGCAAACTGAAGCCATTTTCCTGGATAAAAGATTTATCAGGGGTGTTGCACATATGTATGTCTGAGAGGTTTCTGCTGTGCAATTTAACTTTTCATTGTTTTTCTTTTAAAACCCATTTTGGGAGGAGTATTAAAACACCTAAATATCATTTAGCCTTATTGCTGTCTAGTTACTATTTGACTCTCCTGTTGCATTTACAGTTACCAAATATTGTGTAATGGTAAATGTTTTAATGTTAAGAAAATCAGATATTTGCTTGAACTGTGGCCGGAACATGATGTTTACATGTCCTCTTTGAGCACATAAGAACATTTTCCAGAGTTGTTCCTAAGTTCAGCAACCTAAGAATATCATGTTTCATAAGTCGTTTGTAGACTACATTCGTTTTTACATAGCTAAGATATATAACTGCCCCTACTTACTTTTCATTAAAATGCCAATATAAACACAAGATGTTTTCTACCTACCCTAGAGTAATGCTGGTGGCAGTTTTTTTTTTTTGCATGGTGGTTCCCATATTAAAAATGCAAAAATTCAGTGAGCTTTTTATTCCTGTAGCAAACTCCCATGTTTAACAAAGGTAGATAGGTCAAATAAAGTTGACTTTTTGCAAGAAAAAAAAGGATGAAGGAAGGGAAATGACTAAAAAATGTTTGTAGTTCATAACCAGTACATTTCCTGATACTTACCTCTCTTTATGATCTGTTTTATTCTGCAGAACAATACTCGTTACCCTGGCATGGACATTAATATTACTGGAGTGTGGGAAAGAAATATCACTGGCCAGGGAGTCACTGTGGTGGTCGTAGATGATGGTGTTCAATACACAAATCAGGACATTCAGTTAAATTATGTGAGCATTTTCAGCTGACAAATCCTTATGATGTTAGAAGTTGAATACATAACATGTAATGAAAAAGCATAATTAAAACTCTCTTCTCCCTCAGAGCCCAGAAGGTAGCTATGACCTCAATTCCAATGACCCAGACCCTATGCCTCATCCTGACAAGTTCAGCGACAACCATCATGGAACTCGCTGTGCAGGGGAAATTGCTGCAGTATCCAACAATAATTTCTGTGCTGTCGGTGTGGCCTATGGAAGCAAAGTTGCAGGTTTGTGGGGAGGAAAACAACAAGCTTAATTATTTACTTATATTTTACATTTTGTAAAAGTCTCATTTCTGCAGTGCCAAGACCATACAAATCTGTACAGCTGCCTCTGGTATTCTGCCTGCCTTCTTCAACAGCCTTTCAGAGGAGATTACTGATGATTTTAGCCATTGTAATAAAGATGAGAAATCAAAAATATTAGGTGTGTGATTTGCCTGTTGGTGGACAGGAACGGGTCAGAATTTGGGCCGAGGATGAAACAATGAAAGATGACATTTCCTTCTCTTCTTGGTTGTTTAAAAGCAGGCGCTGTATGCTGGGGTTTTGCACCCTAAAGACCTTACAACTAGCAATGCATGGAAATAATTTGTTTATGGTTTTAGTTTTAATGCAGTAAGGCATGAGCAAACTACGGCCCGTGGGCCGCACACGGTCCAACAAGGGGGATGTTTCTCCAGCCCTTTGGGTTTTCCCCGGATCTGAGCCTGCGATGGGAGAGTGGGCGGGTTGTGTGCAGTGGTGTAGTTCAGAGGTGTCATGATGGCATAACTCCGCCAAATCTATCGTCGACCCGACCCCTCTGGCAAATTTTTTTTCAAATTGTGGCCCTGACTGAGGAAGTTTGCCCTCCCCTGCACTAGAATATATTTCCTGGTTAATAGCGCTGATTTCATAACTTGTAACTAATAATATTCTAGTGCAGGGGTGTCAAACTTTGGCCCTCGAGGTCATTTTGTTAGTGCTTACATTGAATTGCCAAGTATTTTCTTGTTCCAGATTGCATGTTAAGCAATAACTCTTTGTTTCGATACTTTGTTTTATATTTAATTTGAAGGAATTACTTCCTATTTTTTAAATAAATTTCAAGTTTGGCCCCCGACTTGGTCTAAATTTTTAATTTCGGCCCTCTTTGTTTTTGAGTTTGACACCCCTGTTCTAGTGCTTCCTTTTAATATCTTTTTTTATAATTTTATGTTGTTTTTGCTTTTTTCCAGGGATCAGAGTTCTTGATGGCCCCCTCACAGACAGCATGGAGGCAATTGCCTTCAACAAACACTATCAGATTAATGATATCTACAGTTGCAGGTACTAAGGACATACATGCAGATATTTAGCAAACTGTAGGCGTTATTATTTTTGGACTCATCTCATTTTTCTTCATTGTTAGCTTATTTTGTTTATCTACAATCCTTTTCATTTTCCAGACTTTATTTGTGACAAATTAGTGCAGCATCGTTTGTGTGTGTTAATGGATTCAATCTATTTACACTACAAAATTGATTTAGGAATGGGAAATGGAAACATCTGGAAATTGGAAGGAAGAAGCATGTTTAGGGCGCAAGTCAATTGATCTTTCCCTGCTTTTGGTTTTAGTTGAGCAGTACACATGAGAAGTCGGGCAATAAATGATTTGCATAGCATTTTGTTGTTCGAAGCCCATCAACCTAAACCCATTCCTAAACCCCACTCATTATTATTTGTGGGTTTCTTTGTACTTGGTTCTAACTGAAAGCAAGATTATCTTTTTAAACCAAAACCTCTACCAGAACACATCCTCTCCTGTGAAACAGTATTGTGGAATGCCCTTTGCATCCTATGTATTTAATGACTTGCAATTGGTTTTATTAATGGTTGTCAGATGCAATGGTAGGCACAGTAATCAACTTTACAAGGGATATTCACTATTGAGCTCTATATGTGTTTAGCTTTAATTGTACACAATAAACCAACCCCTCCACATGGGAAGGAGCAGAACAGTTATGTGATTTTTCTGTCTAAATTCTCTTTTCCTGACTGCTAATGAGCTGCCATGTTTGCAGGGCACCAATAGATATCAAATATCCACATCTTTTGACAGAAATCCTAGAATTTTATTAAACCCCCCTATGTGAAAATTGCAAAGAATGTGATTTTGCTAAAGTTTTATGGTATTGTATTTTTTTTTTTTCTTTAAGTTGGGGCCCTGATGATGATGGGAAGACTGTTGATGGACCTCATCAGTTGGGAAAGGTATTTTGTTCCACTGCATTAATAATGTATTATCATCTCTATGTAGTACTTAATAATAATAATAATATTATTATTATCACATATACTCTTTTCTGAAAGCTGGTACAAATTTTTTTTACAAGCTGTATAGCATAGACCTCAATAGAGAGCACACAGTACGTGATACAGATTTAGGAATATGCATAAATGCATTGAGGGAAAAAAAATGCCTAGCCTAATGTAGGTCATATTATATAAACACTTGTGCATAGTCTGATTTTTAAGGTCCCTTTTCTTTTGTTTTGGATTGGGGAGTTTAGGATGTGTTTATCCCTTTATATATACTGTGTCTTGCAGTAAAAAAAAAAGTACCCCCCACCCCCACCCACTCTGTAGCTAAAGTACTTTAATATTTTTTTTCTTTCCTTAAGGCTGCCTTACAGCATGGGGTCATTGCTGGACGGAAAGGATTTGGAAGTATATTTGTTGTGGCCAGTGGAAATGGAGGCCAGTACAATGATAACTGTAACTATGATGGATATGCCAACTCTATTTATACTGTGACGATAGGTAAATGAAATGTACTTATATTTTTTGCTTTTAAATATTTTTCTCGTGATAAAGGTTTTTGCTTCACACACACCAGACAGAAACCCTTAGGCTTGCTGTGTCGGATTGAAACCTCAAATTGGATTTTTGGACATGAGCAAGTCACTGGTTTGATTCACTTTTGATTTTAAAAATGTGTTTGCTGCACGTAGGTTTAGCATCCCCATACTAATCTATAGAAATGTATCACCTGTTGATCAGTTCAAGTACAGGTCACTTGCATGCATAAGTGAAATCCCCAGTTATGTATCCTAATTTCAAACTAATGCTGGTGCTAACGCTCCTCCTGCAAGCTGATATATTATAAAACTATAGTATTTTGCTCCTGTCTACAATACAGTAATGAAGACAATATATAAAAAAATAGCTATACTTTCCCTTTAAAGATCTTAAGTTTCCTCTTATACAAGAAGAGCGGCAAGTATTTGTGGCTACAAAATATAAACCAAAATAATGCCTGGTTGAGAACATTAATTTATTCTAAATGCAGTAATTTAATGTTAAAATAAAGTTAATAAAATGAGTGGTTATTAGTCTTGGTGAAACGTTCATAACATTGCAGTAGACTGGTCTTCTTTAAAGACTCATACACACTTAAGCACTTTGTGATGCAAACGTTTTGGTTGTTGTGTGTAGGAAATATTTGGTCGATAAGTCTTTGTTCAACGGTATTGTAATGTGTGTTTACAGGGGCTGTTAATGAGGCTGGAAAAATGCCTTTCTATGCTGAGGAGTGTGCTTCAATGTTGGCAGTAACCTTCAGTAGCGGAGACAGACAGATGAGGAGTATTGTAAGTTGTCAGCATTATTTTAGTACTTCCTGCAGCTATGAATTCTATAGCCACAAAATGTCAACATAACCAGGTATCTGCACTAATTGATTTGGTCTCATTTGTATTTATAATCTCACCCTTGTATAGTGTAGGTGAATAATGTATTTCCAAAAAACTACCAGTCCTTTATCCATTTATCTGCTTATCTTTCCTAGTCTGCTAGCAAACAGCAGTGGTACTACTGGCTTTTAAAGCTCAAAATGGACTCAAGCCTGAGCATAATACATGAAACAAGACATCTCTCTGTCCAAGGAATGACCAGATCCTTAAAAAGAATTACTTCGCGTTACTGAATTGAAGGGTCCAAAACAGACAAGGGTTAAACAAAACTCTGCTTACTTTGTTTTGCAGACTTCGTTTTGTTAGGAAAATTTGTAGGAAATTCAAAATTTCCGGGTTTATCATCCAACTGAAACCAATTAGGCTTACCCAATCCTTTAACTCGACATGGGTGGGATCAAAGTCACAGCATAATGTTACATGGATGATACCAAATATTTTTTGATGTCCTACAATTTGCCTAAAGGAAGCATAATCTGTGAAAGGTGTTGAAATGCAAGTTGGATTAGTTTAATGCAGTTTCATGTACTCCATGTATGTTGTACATTTCATGTATTTTAATAATGAAGAATAAAGAAATAGTTTTTTTTTAAGTGGTGCCTCACATTTCAAAAGATAATTATGTTAAAGGAAAAAAATAAAAGTAAATGATTGGCAAGGTGAGCATGCTCAACTACCTCAGTAAAGCAATTGTTCCATATCTTTGATAACTCAATCTAGTGGATCACAGTAGAGAAGCTGGTGATTAGTTTTTAATGTTTATCACCAGTACAAACATGATTGTCATAGCCAGGACAAGAATGAAAAATTAGACTGAAGTGGAATTTTTTAGAATTTCTCATGTTTTTGCAGGTAACTTCAGACTGGGACATGCAGAAAGGCACAGGTTGCACAGAAGGTCACACAGGAACTTCTGCAGCAGCTCCCATAGCTGCAGGAATGATTGCACTGATGCTGCAGGTCCGACCTTGCCTGACATGGAGAGATGTTCAGCATATAATTGTATTTACTGCAACAAAGGTACAGTAAGCGTTATTTATATTTTCCCCTTTTAAATTATACAATGAAAGATCAGCATTTTTTAGGTTCTGCAGCAGCCCAGACCTTTGATTGTAGATTGCATAGGCTTATGGTAAATACTTAATGTGTTTGTCAAACAAGACTCGGTTGGGGGGATTTTCACTCCTGAACATCTGCAGCAGGACAAGAATAAAAAGGAACAGGATACACATTACTGTTATATAGCATAGTCCTACATGGAGAAGAGACCTGATTTTTCTCTGCGGCCATTTAACCTATAGGTCTGCTCTCCACCTATATGACTGTACACTATCATCAACTTATGTCTGTCGCTCTGCTCTTTCCTATTAACATTCTACTTTCACTGCAACATGCATGATAGGCTTCTTAAACTTCTTCTGTCCCCTCTCCTCCTCTAAGCTCCACTGTGCAAGACTGCAGTAGAGTGCAAGAGGCTGATACCACATTGAATTTGAGTAGTTGCACTGCTTTGCATTAAAAAATATGTTTATTGATGTATTAACATTGTCTCTATAGTCCAAACTTTTGTTTAGTTTAGGATAGAGTAGAGAAGGGTTAAAATGTCTTGTAGTATTTTTAGCTGATGTTCAGTGGTAATATTTGTTTACTGCCTATCCTGGATACTAACAGAAAGTTAGAGGAAATGTCCTTTCCTAGATAATGTCTACATTACAATCATTTACCTGTGTCACAGTGGCAGTGATCCTCTAACTTCAGGTGAAACCATTGACAGCAGTAAAGGAAAGATAACTGTTTTCTATCGGAATGCAGGGTACCATACAAACCTGACACAAGTTCTTATCTTTTCCCACGCCATCCAATACACTAGTGATTGCAGAGCAACATTAATGTATTCCTTTTATATCTATGTATAGCCACAATAAAATGAATTAAATTTTCTGTGCTTCAGTTTAAGGTTTTGAAGCCATTGCAGCATTTTAAATCTGAGCTTTTTGTTTATTTGAAATGTTATCTGGTGGAATAATGTGGTTTCATGTTATGGTTGATCTGTACAGTATGAAGACCGATCTGCAGCCTGGGAAACCAATGGAGCAGGCTTCAGTCACAGTCATCAGCATGGTTTTGGCCTTCTAAATGCCTGGCGGCTTACCAATGCAGCTAAGGTGATTCTAGGACTTTAAAATGTTTGAAATATTGGTCTTTGCATTTGTGAAGTTTACACTATATCCGAAATGTAAAAAATCTCATCCTGGAGAAAAAAAACACCCTAATATAAATGAGACAACTGCTTTACTGACCTTTAAATTTTTAATTGCTTACTTCAGTTGAACTAGCTTAGTCGCGTGATGCTATTTGATTATCATGACATGCCAGCAAATTAGCATTTTTGGAAGGATAGAATAACAATGGCAACCAAAGTATTTCTCCCAGAAAACGGTTTATGTAAAAGATAAATACTTCTAGTAAATCTGCATGTTCATAAGGGAGAAAATGTATGCAGGTATCTAAATTAAATAAGTAACTGATATGCAAAAACAATATATATTGTATCAAAAATACATATATGTACTGGATGAATAAAAAAAAAAAACTGGACTATGTTTTTATTTGCAGGTATGGGAGTCTGTCCCTTATTTAGCTTCCTATGTCAGTCCTCAGTTAAAAGAAAATAAGAATATTCCTCTGCTTCCCAGCAGTTTGGAATTAAGCTGGAATGGTAAGTTTAGAGCTGTTTAGCTTTTGTTATGCTTTGTCTTCAACTTTGAATAGCCCATTGTGTAGTTGTGCTCATAAGTGTACATACACTGGGAGGATTTATGAAATAATGGTTATGGTTTGGAAATGATTTTTTTGTTGTAATTCTTAAGATGATTGTAGCCTTCATAGTCCACTTGCAACAACTTAGTTGGATACTGTACTTGGGTATCTGTGATATGTCTTTGCTTTACCATGCAGGGTGTAGTCAGTACATTTGCTGCAAGTGCCAGCATGTGCCCATTCTTTTTATCTGCACTAGTTTTGGAGGAAAATCTAACGGGAATGGCAGTAGTTTTGCATTTGATTTCTACCGAGGATGGGTTAGCTGCTGTCCAGTCAGAGTATGCATAGGAGTTTGTTTTGAAATTTTACAATGAATTCAGAATCGTTTTTCAGCATGAGAAAAAAAGTATGTATTAACTTCTGCACTTATTAACGTCTGCGGGTGCATTCTAGTGCTGGCAACTGTATTATGTGCATAATAAGGCTTATTTAATTGATATTGTACTAAACATTATAAAAATTTGCTCCAGGGGTCACTGCTGACACACAGAAAATTGCTTCATTGTTCTACTTCCTATTTTACATTGGTCATAGTTCTAATTTCACATATTTATTGTCCATTATTAAATTGTTTATAAATAGTTTAAGCATGCTTATTTTTTTTTTTTTTTTTTCTTAAATATTGAGATTTTTCTTGCTTAAATAGCAATAATTCCATCAGTAATCCCGCAAAAAGCGGTAATTCTGAGTCACACTTGGGGTCGCAGGTCCTAGGGACACGTCCTCCTGTAATAAATAAATATATATATATATATATATATATATATATATATATATACTTCTGTACAGTTATGTTTCACTATTTTTTATTTTTTTAACTTATTTTTTTTAACAGATTGAAGGTTAATTTTACAAACTTCAGACAAAAACACAAATTAAATAGAATATTTTTTTTAAATGTAAGTTCACCTGGTATCAGCCTAGGCTGGAATGTGAAATTGCGGCACAAATTGCTAAACCGTTTATGTTTGGGTATAGAAATGAATGATGGGTTAAGAAAGCAGAGTGACAGATACAAGCTTATGTCGTGAGTTTCTTTGCTGCTTTTCCCTTCACTGTCCAGTCACAGTCTTTGGCAGGCCCAGGATAACTTGGGTTTTGAGGAAGTGGGTTGAATGATGTTGTCCATCAAACTGTGAATATCCAGTGGCATAAAAAGATATTTTAGGGTAAATCTCTAGAATAAGCTGAATATTTCAACGTATAATTTTGTAATATCTCTTATTTGAGTATAATAGTTTTTTGTTTTGTTTTTTTAGCCTTACTTCTGTTTTACTTTTTATTGGGTTGATGCAAAAGTTTGTCAACACTAAATGATGGATTACTGTATGCTAGTCTGTATTTTAGCTGTACAATTTATATTGATAAAGTCTTATCTGCTGTAATGCATTAAAAATATAAAATGTATCCCATGCAAATTAATATAATACACACGGGTCCACATAAACAATAGGTGAATGGTAATGAATTAAAATTAACAGAACCTGTGTAATGACAAGGATGCAATTTAGTGCCCATGAACAGTGTTACTATAGGACTCCAAAGCATATGTATATATTTAGTGTGTGTGTGTATATAACATACAAGCCCAAAGAAAAGACATCCAATCTTCAAACAGGTGCTTTAAGTTTCCAATATCCTTTAACTACAATTTTTTTATTCAAAAACTGTCCTTTTAAGTTCACCTTAATTCTATTATGCAAGCTGGTTGAATAGCTCTTTCTAGCTCTTCCTTCAGAGTTAAACTGATCCTTCCTTCCTGCATTTCAAGAAATTGACATCACTTTGCTCGGTTTAACGTATTTCATCCTAATACACTTTGTCAGCACATATGCTAAAGTAGGTAGGGTACAGAGACTGCTCCTGCGTATTGCATTGGATGGAGCACAGCGATATGACGTTATTACATATGTACACATTCATACATCAGCCGGTGGTGCGTGACAGTGTGGTGATTCCAAAGAGCTGAGCAAGCTACTTACTGGCATTATTTTAAGTGTGTTTACGGGTATTACTTTATGTAGATCTCTCTCTGAATTCCTTGGGACCAAGAGGAGAAAGGATTACTGTGCAGTATTTGGCCTTGTTCTAATATTAAAGGGTATTGGAATATAGAAGATTTTAGATTCATGATAAATGCTTTGTGATGTTTCTCCAAGGAAAAATGTATTCTGTTTTTGGAGTATTTACAGATGATACACGCCTTGTTCCTCTTTGAAGTCCAGTTTGCAGGAATTCATTAAATCATTAAACTGTTCACATGGAGATGTAAACTCTCCATTCTGTTGGTTTCCTGCAATTCCTCGTATTCACATGCAAAGATGCATGTGAATACCATCTGTTCCAAAAAGGCTCCTAGGTTCTATGCACTGGTTCAGGAGATGGCTCTGTTGTCGCCTCTCCTCATACATTTCTTGGTGATAACACAATATTCCTATTTGCATTTTCAGAAGACCACAATACTTTGGTTGTACTACAGACTGACCGCAAACCTACCCAGGAATTCTGTTTATATGATGTGACTAGACTAGTAAGGTGGAATAGGAAGCTCAGATATGTAGTTAATAAATATATTGTAGGGATTGAATATATAAAAACAACACAATGATGAACTGCTAAACACAGCAAACATGAAAACCCTTAAACACACTCATAACTAAACAAAATAAGTACAAACCAGGTAACAAGAAGACTATAGCATGGAACAAGGTAACAAGAAGACTATAGCATGGAACAAGGTAAGAAAGGACAGAACAATATATTAACCATGTTCAATAGGTCAATTTGTTAGACAGGACAGCACAGAAATGCTCAGTGCTTTTTTGCTTAGTCATTAAACTGAAATGAACATGCGGAGTGAAATAGTTCAAGAATTTTCATTGTTCCATTCCAGTAATTTAGAGTACTAGAGCCAATGGATCAATGTGACAGAAAACTAGGGTTCCAAAACACTGGGCCCTGTCGTGATTTAACAGCCCAATGTCATACAAAATGAGCATCTATAGTATATGTATTCTATACAACCCTGTTGTTTTTCAATATCTCTTCATAAGCTTGCAACGAGCTTGTTTCTTATAGTTTGCGAATTTATTGCAATGTCTTCATTTCAGCTTAATGAAAAGTTGAGACTGCAAGCAGATTTAACTCCTCTTTAAGTAGTTGGTTCCAAATTGACTGATTATGTGGGACTTCATAAAGGGTAATTTATTTAGTTTGGGATCCAAACCGCACAAATACATGTTTAGAAGAGCTTAGAAGGATCAAGCTTTCTTTTTGCTTTTATGTTCCTGTTATCCCGTTAGAATGTTCCAGAAAATATTAAATCTGTAATCCGTTTAGATGTAGTTCAAACCTTACAAGGATAAATTAGAATTTCAGGTCGATGTATTTATGTAGCCCTGTGTTGATTACAGAATTGGAATTTTTGTTTTCCTGATTTATCATAATTAAGTACCTGAATTTAACTAGGTATCAGCCTCATGCAGTGCATGAGTTGAAGATTTTAAACTGGAAAAGGAAGAAGCAGCACAATAAACAATTGGCTGTACTGTAGTTTCCAAAACAAGTAAATATATAGAGAGTGACAAAGGGGGAAAAAGATATGTGTTTCTGAACTGCGGTAAAAGAAAAATGGCATGGTCTGTATTATGTAGCAGAGCTGTATAAATCTCAGAATTAGACCAACAGAAATGCAAATCCTTTGGCAGGTTAAACAGCTTCCATATATGTATTTAATCCACGTATTTAGCCGTTTGTCTGAAGTTCAGCTTTATTATTCACTGCCAGACGTCTTAGACTTTGTGTTTAATAATATTTTTATTAGGACACAATCTGCAGACAAGGTATTAAACATTCAGCCAAGCTCCTAAGACAAGTTTGAAATGGTAAAACTCCAAGCTTTGTTTGAATATTAGAATTATTGAACACTTTTTCCTTTTTAGTTTCAGCTAAAAGCAGCATTAAATGTACAGGGCTAGAACACTGCTTGTAAACTGGACTGAGCCGAATATTTATGCACACAACGCATTCATGTGTGTGTGTATGTGTATATATATATATATATATATATATATATATATATATATATATATATATATATATATAATTAGCCCAATCTGAAAGTTAGCGGTGAGAAAGATAGAAACCAGATCTGTATTTGTGCCTGCAAAAATAAGTGTTTTATTGATCCTCTAGGTAAAACATGAGTAGCAAAATCTCACAGTTTGTGGTTTTTGGTGAATTTCTATCAAATTTAATTTGTGTCACAGCCTGCAGGGATTAAGTTCACTGCTCTCTATACTAAATGCACTTGGAAACAAAAGTCAAACTGGAACAGCAGCATGTAATCCAAACCAAAATGTTGTCATTGCCTTTGTAACAACACATAATACAAGTTTTTTTTTTTTCAATACTAGGGTTCCATCGGAGGGGGGCGGGGGCTTGGGGTTTTGAGCATTGAGCAATTTGTACCTCCAGGTCAGTTTAACTGTCACCGATCTTTTTGGCTGCCACGCTAATGTAAGCTGTGGATATAGTAATTCAATCAGTACAGAAACATCCTAAAGACAATAACTAAACATAAGTTCAAATATCTGGTTTATAATGTCTCACTAGGCCTTAGATGTAATAACTTTTTTTTTTTTTTTTTTTTTTTTTTTTTATAAGGCTAAGAAATTTTTCAACAGGTGGAGAAAACCAAAATGCGTACCAAAAATGCGGTGTCTTGGTCAGTATATGTGGGCTAAAAGCACAAGTACTACTATTCTCCCCACCCCAATTTTAATGGAAATTAATAAAGGCAGACATGCTTAAGGCCATCCTGGGTGACAACTATGGTGTCCCTAATAGAGTAGAGGGGTAAATGTAGGAAACCAAGGACCGGAACTTTGTTATTCACGGCATAAGCAGGTGATAATAAAGCAAGTGGTTTACAAAGGTAGTCCAAAGACTGGTAAACATCTGATCTAACAATTGATTATGGGTTATTTTTGATAAATTATTGAACCACATAGATCTTTCAGAATTTTCCCCAGAAATGTCCCAGGTGGTGCGCCCAGCTAAAAGGGGCTGGGGAGAACACTTTCTTGTACATCAGCATCAGACCAGTCTACTTGAATCCTGTTGGGATATGGCTGCAAAAAATTATACACATACTATTACCTTGCATTTACATAGCACCGACTTATTACAAAGCGATGTACAGAGTCAATAGTCATGTCACTAACTCTTCCTCAAAGGGGCTCACAATCCAATGTCCCTACCATAGTCCTAGCCAATTAACCTCTCTGTTCTTGGGATGTGAGAGGAAACCGGAGTGTTCAGATGAAACTCACGTGAACGCTGGTAGAACATGCAAATTCATTGCATGTGTGAATATATCCATACCATATGTCACAAAGCCCTGGTAACAAGAGGTGACTGCTGGCCTTGGTTATGAAACCAAAGGATTTTAGAGTGACGAAGTACCAAATCAATCACATGGGAATATTGAATGTGATATAGGAGAAAAGAAGAAGAGATTTTTTTTTTTTTTACCCTATGTGTAAGGTTATGTTAAGTTTTATGTATTGCAATATGTGTTCCGTTGTTGATCTAATGTAGATTAAAGTCGAAGCACATTTTACCGAGGCTTCGGGTTGCTTTGTATTTATGCAAATGAATGCAACCCAGTCTTCAATTTTTGAAAAACTGGTTCTATTTATCTCTGCATTGTAACTAGTAAGATCAAATGCTGGATTGAAATGAGACATATTGATGGCTACAATATATTTCTTACTACACAATTATTTGGTGATCAATGGGTTTTAATGATTTGCAGAGCAGGAGTTACTTATATACGTTAGACATTTCATCAAATTGTTGGATCTTCAGTATTTGAGAATGATGTAAATAATATGACAATAATAATATGAAAATAATATTATAAAAACAATAATTTGAAACGGAAGGTATTCTAGTTAGTGGTTCTGTAGACCTTAGAATGCTTCTGGTGTATCCCTGCAATCTGCTAAATAAAACAAGTGATTGTAATAAAATTAGGAGGAAAAAACTTTTGGAGGAGCAGTGTTATGTTTGGAACAAAAGGGATGGGTACTATGCTAACACAGATTGTCTTTACCTAAATGGTATTTTGAAAGTCAAGCAAATGTTTTTAGATGGTTTAAGCTAAACTATTTCAATAACAAAACCTGGAATTGCTTTCAGCAAAAAAATAATAAAATGTTTGAACAATACAGTGCAACTATAGAATTTCCTTTAACATGTTTCAAGTTTCAGAAACGGACCATAACAAGAACCAGGCTGTGCAGCCAAGTTTATCTACTTGTTGTAAAGAGAGTGCGCTTGGAATGTATATTTAACACATTGCATGAATCAGAGTGTGATTATACATCATGTTTTTTTTCTAGACATCACCTCTGTCTAATTTACGTAATGAGAGCTGACATACATAGGACCACTTCCAAACATTGCTAAAGCCTGCACATTACCGCCATGGTGTTATAATTTTTTTTTATTATTATTTGAGGGGGGGTGTTGTGGGGATTACTGTATTGTTCATTTGCTAAATTTTGAGTTTGGTGCAACTGGCACATTCAGCTTGTTTGGGCATCTGCCAAGCTAAATGCAAGATTTCTTTCTCTGTATCCTTTTTAGGCAATGTTTACTGCTTCTGACTTGGCCTGTGAAATGTGGGGAGTGCTGAAGGCATTATTAGGGAAGGGAGGAGGTAAAGGAGTGGAGTAGAATGAAAGTAAATAGAAAAGTTCGCTGTAGAAAAAGGTAATATAAGAAGAAATGAGGGAAAAGCGTTAAACATTTATCATGTAGATTGGGTGGGGGGACCGTGAATTGTTCACATTTTGTAAGTATTGTTTCAGGCATTTTTCTGTTTTCAGTACTGAAAGGTATTATATAACAGAATGACCTTTTCACTGAGCTTGTAATGTTTTCATACAATTTGTCAGTCTTCATTTTCTAGTTGACTATACAATGTAATCATTATGAACCCCAATTTAACAAGGTTTATAAAAGGATGATTGTAAAGCTATCTCCAGGAATGCAGCAACATAACCTCTGTCCATTAAAAAAAAAAAAAAAAAAGTTCCTTTAATTAAATCCATTGTTGAGTGATGGTGCCAGGTCTTTTTTTTAACTTTTTTTTAACTTTCTCACTAAAATGTGAGAGGGTTCTCCATATGGTTCCAACATTGCAGTCTGGGTGATGCGGGCCCTTCCTATCTGCTGTCCACTCACTAGCAGGATCCCCTCGTGCCCCAGAATCACTAAACTATAAGAGGTTGGCAAAGGCTCAGGCAAAATGTGCAGTAGGGGATGTTAAAACATTTGGCTAGAGCTGGGCATTAAAAGCTGGATATTGTTGGAGTGGGATATATCAATCTTAAAGTGGAACTTTCAGTATTAAAAAAAGGCCCGTCGATCCCCTAGTGATCTTAGTCTAGTTGGTCCCATATCGTCTTCTTTCCAGCATGGACTGGACAGCGGGCACCACCATCTTATTTTCTTATTTCTGCTTCTTTAGTCAGCCGCACAGCACGTGCAGGATCTTGTGACACGCTGTACTGAAAATGTAAAAAAAAAAAAAGCCAATCTTACTGTGCATTTGTGGGATGGGCGCTTTTATTTTGGTATATGTCTGCCTAAATTCAAGGTTCAGTACTCCAACATAAATCGCTGAATACACAGATAAAATGCATATGAGATCTGTTTTGCTTGCAGAGGTCTATTGCCCATGCTCACCCCTGCCATCTACTTAATGCGTGTACAGTGGCCATTTAAATATTTTTAACTGGGCTGTGGAGCAAAGGAGGAAGGTGGCTTAGTCTGATGAATAGCCTTTTCTATTAGGTCATGTGCGTTTTTTACCTGGGAAAAAGAAAGTAGCACTGTTGGAAAAATACAGCTCAGTAAGCCAGCTTGACTTAAAAAAATCTGCTGCTAATGTCTTGGTGCCATGTACCACAGGACACCTTCAGAGGTCTTGTGGGGTCAATGCCGTGACAGGTTAATGCTGTCTTGGTGGTACAAAGGGGAACTAAATAGTATTAAGCAGTTGGTTTTAAGGTTTGGCTTGTCTTTGTTATCATTGCTACTGGAACAGAAACAAGTGAGTAATTCGGGCTTTTACAGCTGTCACTGAATTGGGGAAACAAGGGGAATGTGAATACTTGTTCTGTGACAACTGTAAAAAATGAAACTTCCCCTCACTTCAGAGAAATTGTCTTTAATTTATTGGTGTTTTCTGTGGTAAGGAAGGACAGAGAAATCTTTTAGCACCCAGACAGCAAAAAGTACCTAACAAGACTTTAACATTACCCTATCCAAATAGAAAAAGTTTTCAGTTAATAAACAAAAGACACTAACCAGAATACCTCTCTGCAAAGTTGAGGGAAAGTATTTACCAGCTCAAGAAAGCTATTGGAAGCAGCAATGATGGTATACAGTAATTCCTTATTAAGGGTGGATATTTTTAACTCCTATGACTGTAGATCTTGCATTTTTCTCACCAAAGGCGATATATAAAACCATATCCCTATTCATTGATCACTACTCATATACATTTTTAGGATTACTCACTGATGTCATTAGACGTTATAAAGTTGAAATAGATGATTCAGTTAAAATAAGAAGCTTTTTTTTTTTTTGTTAAACAGAGATTTGCACACAAGCATTCTTTTATATACACAAAATCGGGTTTTGTTTATTGTCAAGCTGACTTTTTCTTACAAATTGTTTTAGCATTTTTCTGATTGGACCATAGGTAGACATTCTTCCTTCCACATTGGCTCCATATATGGTAATTCACATCTAAAACAAATATCAGGTTCAGCGCCCTAACAGTTTTTTTTATTTTATTACTGGCTTATTTCCTTCTGCTGACTCTGCTAAACAGAATATTTCCTCCAATTCTGCACTCTACAACACTGGCAAAAACTATAGATTGGCAGAATCTTCCTGCAATAAACACTGGGCAAATAACTGCCCATATTTACCTGATTTGTAACAGTGTGAAGATCATGAGGCAGTGGCATGAAGGGCTGGCGTTTTGGGTTAATAAGGAGAGTGATTGGTCAAAGCCCCCACACACAAAAATCTATCAAACCTGAAGATTCCCCTCTCTGAAGGAAGTATAGCGCTGCACAGTGTTAAGCTTTTGCCTGGCCGAGGCAGATGGCGTCTGTATCAATTTTGAAAGCTTCTCGCTCTTCCTGTTGCCAGCTGCTCCATTGATGTCATGAGTTTGGCTACACTATATCTGCAAAGTGTACAGGAGCTGCTGTGTCAGGTTACAGGAGAGGAGAGTGTCAGTTTTTTTTCCACATCCCTTTTTCTCTTAAGCAATATAGTGAGGTAACATGCTTTGCTTCGATTCCTAAATATGGCTTGTGGAATAGTTGTCTACAAGGAGCTCACCTGGAACTTTTTTTTATATTACGTATGTTTTTCTCACACATTCTTAATTGTATGTCATATATGGAAACCGTTTTTTGACAGTGTCCTATTTTGTCTTAAACTGAAGATGAAAATATCTCTGTGTGGTAATGAGCAACTCAATGATAACTCATAAATGAGTCCTATTATAAAAAAGACAGTTCAAACAAAATATAAAATGTATAGTAGAGGTTATTTAAGTGAAAACAGTTTGTCAAAGCAACCCTTACTTCAGGGAAACAAAGCTTTAAGCTGATTTTAGCTTCTGTAAAAATCGCCATTCACCTGTCAAGTGAGATCAGTCATCTCCTTGCATCATAAACATGATTTGGAAAGGAAGAAGGAGATATGAATATAAATTCAGCAGTGTATATCCCTGGATCTGTTTATTTTGATTCAGGTAACCTGGTTATTGCAATAGTAAGTTTTGAGTTAAACAAAGTGAAGCTGTGCTGACGTTCATCAATGATTTCAACAATCCTGTGTGTCTTATTTTTCCCTTGTAATTGTAAATAAGTTGCAGCTAAGTGAAGATTTACTTTCGCACTAAATACCCAAAACTAGGCATCACTATTAGGCTTTTTTTGAGATGAAATACATATCAGCTGGGAAGAAACAGTGGTCTTTGAACTGGGTCTAAAGTCAATAAAGAGTTACAAGAAAACAGATCAACATCTGGGGAATTGCATAACTCATTTGGATAATTTACATCAACAACAAGGCAAAACGGAAAAGCTTGCAAAAATAGAATACCCAGAGGAGCAAAGCAGAGATCGCTGCTCACTAAAAACTCTTATACAGAGGAACATCAGACTTGCAGTGTGTGGAGAAATTTGTCAATGTAAGATAACAATGAAGTCCTCACCTGAATTTGGGTATATTTGCTACCTAAAAACTGCAAATGTTGCTGTGTGAGCCAAAGCAGTTTTGCGTGGTAGAGCTGCCTACAGTTACTTTACAGACAACCTGGAGTAAACCTTCAATCCTACTATAAGTACTTTTATGTTTTGTTATTTTTTTTAAATAAAGTTGGGACATTTTACTGTTTCTTTCTCTTGTTTTGTGGGACACAAACTCATACAAGTTTTTTTTTTTTCTCTAGTGACTGCTTCTGACCTTATGCTTTCTGGAATGAGGACCTTGGAGCATGTAGCGGTGACGGTGTCTGTTACACATCTACGACGTGGAAGCTTGCAGATGCAACTTTTTTGTCCCAGTGGGGTGTCATCCCTCATTGGCGCCACAAGAAAGATAGACAAGTAAGTTTTATTAATGAGATGTATTTCTTGCTAAATGATCATGGGCTTCACTTCTTCCTAACCACCAATTACAATATAATAGTTTTAGTTTCTGCATACAGTTGTGCAAGTGAAAATTCAAACTGTTTGTGTGGTGTCTGGGCATAAATCTAAAATCTTTTATTACTGTTCACAAATCTTAGACTTTATTGAGTTCACATTTTTGTTAACAATTGTTTTGTTTAACTGATCTCCTTCTTCTCATTTTAAGTGACCCAAGTGGCTTTTCAGACTGGACGTTTTCAACTGTTCGCTGTTGGGGAGAGAATGCTGAAGGATTGTATAGACTAATAGTAACTGATACAGGTAAGTTTTCACTGGTCTGTTGTTTTACACTCTACTAGACTGTATGTACTTGTGTATGCATAAAAGATAAATAGGAGCTAAAAACTGTTTGACTTCAATGTGACATACAGTGATGTGATATCTAGCAGTGCCATTCTTACACAATAATGACCATGTATTTATACTGTACAGGTGATGAAACTGCTAAAAGAGGCATTTTTCAGACCTGGCAGCTAACACTTTACGGTTCTTCCTGGACACCTGAAGATGTGGCAGAAAGAAGAAGGTGAATACAAAGCAGAAACGTGACATTTACATTTTCATACTATATAGGGGCATTTACTTGAAATTTATCATAGCCATGCCTTATGGTCAGAGAAACAATGTAATTTTCAGTGGAGGTAGTACATAGTATTTACCTCTGAATCATTCATTCTTTCCATCTTTTAAATACAGAATGGTGAGTAAGCCTCACTACATGGCCAGAAATTTGTCAACTCTAGCAGACAACCAACTCTTACTACATAGCTAGAAGCACAGGTAGTGTTAACAGTTGTTTCTGTTGTAAAGTACTGTTACCACTACAGCATAGAAAGGTATTTTAGATGTTTAGGAGCTTTTACCCTCATGGAAACCGTTAGGAAAGGGACTATTTTTTTTTTTGTTTGTTTGTTTGTTTTCTGCCATGACTGTGTGCTCACAGGTTCACATAACCAAAAATGTTGTACTGGCACTCTTCTCATTCTTAAATATTTTTGACCTACTCCAACATCCTTAAACAAGGGTGGGGGAGCATTGGCATCATCTGTAACCTCCATATCATGCCATTTTCATATTTGTACCCTGGTAGTTCAACAATTCACACCTTCACCCATATAAATAAAGGTCTGTTCCAGGCTTCATGGCAACATAGTATTGGATTAAATACATGGAACAAGGAGGTTTCTACATTCACACTTCCCTTCCTGTTCTGAGACAGAATCTGCCATGGCATATTCCATGGTGACCAGATTAGGGTCTTGAAGTTACTTCTGTGGCTACAAATGCTGGAATATGTTCCCCACACTTAGAACTGAAGAAGTTGCTCTGAAAATCTGTGAAAGGTCTGTAACAGAACACGTTCAGACGAGTAATACTTTTTAGAATTGGCTTAAAAAAAGCTAATGTATGAACATGCATAACCTTGGTTTCTGCTTATTAGGCTGGTGGAACTTGCTCAGAGCGGTCAGTTTCTAAATGAAAATTTTTCCCTGCCTTGTCCTCCTGGCCTGGAGATATCTGAACAGGAAAGCTACACCATTACTAATAACACACTACGGGTAAGATATTGTGAGAGGATGGATTAGGAAACCTAAACTAAATTTAATGGGAGAGAAGCCTTCTTTTATTCTTTTGTTGATGTCCTCTGTTTAATGCCTCTGCCACTTGTGCTTTTTCCTCAACAATTTACTCTGGCAGTGACAGAAGAATTTCTTTTGAAAGCACAAGTTTACAAACTTGTCATAATAATTGGATAGTTGTAGTATAGTTACGTAGGATGATTTTAAGTATCTGTATATGATTAATTAATATGTGTAAATTTAAACATATCAACAGCAACCCATTGTAAAATTCTGCTATTTTATCATTTGTGTCAACTATGCCTTGTCCTCAGTTGTAGATATGGTGTCCTTCTCAGAACCTCCAGTTAGAACATTGAGCAGCACATTAGTAACCCCACCAAATCGCACCCCAGATCTCCTGAGACTAGCAGTCAGAAACCGCCGTGCCTCAATCTCACACAGTAGATAAACCACTTTAAGGCTACAAACACAGTGCCTGGCATCCTCAATATTAAAAAAAAAAAAAAAAGAAAAAAGGTCCAAGGCTAATTTTTGGGAGGAATTCTAGTCTAGTCATAAAATGTGCATATGTATTAGATCACTTTTTTACATGTGCCATAAACAATTACATTTTTTACATAGTTTTTATGGTTTTCTAATAGTGACTACATTGGACCATCCCTGAATAAAATGTCTTGGAATAACCACCTGTAGTGGCTCTCAAAATCCCATGTAAGAAAGATGAATGCAGGACATTTGAAACACAGGGATAGAGCAATGTCCCCTCATTGGATTTACCTGAACAAGCACACGTAGGGTGGAATCTCTAGTTATTATTTTAATGAACATTTCAGTTTTAAACATTTTGATATATGAAACATGAATTAAAAATTCAGATATTGGGTTTAAAAATACTTGAAGTGAAAAATATTGACAAGCATCAATATGGATTGGAGAATGTTGCAGAATGGTTCTTCATTGGATAGTCCTGGCTAGTCATAGCTAATAATGCAAACTGCTGAAATATTGGAATAGCAAGTTTACCTGCAAATAATGATTTCTTTTTCTTTCCAGACCCTCATGCTCCTGGGATGTTTTGCTGTATTTTGGTCACTGTACTATACAGTGGAGCTGTACCTTTCTCGGATGTCCAGCAGTAGAGATTTGGATCTTAGCTGTGACGTCACCCCATGTATCTGGTCTCAACATCGATCTTCTCCCAGCCCTCGGCAGCTAGAAGCAGGCACAGAGACGGAGTCATTACCTCTCTGTAGATTGAAAGATACTGTTCACGGGGGTGAGGAAGAAGAAGAGGAGGAAGATGGCGACGTTCCCAGTACTGTTCACAGGAATCCTTGTGACCTAACTTCTTCAGGACATAGACAAGACATGACCTCCAACTTTAATTTGCACACAGGTACTATAAACCAGGTTGGCCATGATGTTCATACAAATTTACAGGACTTAAAGAATATTTGATCTAAGTAAAATGGAAATTGGAACAGGAAACAAGAAAATGATAAGTGCAGGACATAATGTTTTATACAGAACAGTCTGTGCTTGTCCAGATGTAAGATTGGATCTTTGCCTTATTACCATTCATATTAAATGATGACTTATGAAAATCATCTTCTAGAATCTCCTCTACAAGATGGTTTTAGATGAGATGGATTTCTTCAGATGCTGGCAGATTCGGCCTGTAAACAAGCATATTGTACATGGAATTTATTTACTGATTTAACTTTAATACGGGTGACAATTTTTTAAGCATCTTAGTGGGACACTTCAACCTCAAAGAAACTTTTTTGTTATGCAAAAAAATCTTTTTACAACCTTTTCAGTGTATTTTTATGAATATATGATTTCTTTAAAATAGATAATACTTCTTTTTCCTTCCCAACAAGATATTTTTCTACCTTTTTGATACAGTAGAATTCCTTTAATTTAGCAACTACAGAACCAGGCGAGTATTTAAATATTATATATTATGAAGATTAGTTTAATATTTTGGGTTTGAAAAACAGATTTTACTGGGGAAGTATTGTTTGGGTTATTTTAGACCCTTGGTAAACTGCAGCGGTTTACTGTATGGCCACAACCCTCCAGCCACGCTCTTATCTGCTCTCATTCAGTGAAATGGGAGTGGTTTGTGCATGCGTTTTGTGTTGCAGTTCCTGGAGGCAACATATGGCTTCTGACCACAAGGTTGCTTCTGCTGCTGTAGAGGAAGAACTGCAATGCAATTGCATGAGCAGCATGCACAAGGCATTGACCTGCAATGTCGTCTTCTGCCCATGGGTGTATAGCAGTAGTTTAAAATGCACCCAGGGAAGGCAACCCAGCAAGGTTAGGACACAAATAATTTTACCGATCCTAATAATTATTTTTTTTTTTTCTACATGAGGAAATTCTGTAGTGAACAATGGTATAAGGGGTTTTCAGCGTACAATAACAATGTTGTGTATAGTTTTAACCATTTGATAGGCTGGGTTATTGGTATCCTTGAAGTCCTAACTATTCATGAGAATTTTCTAAGGTAGCCAAATTAAAGGAATTCTGCTGAATAATTTTTGTACTGCTTTTAATGAAATGGGACCCCTACCTAAGCATATATGCACCTACACTTTGGGGTCTTTCTTTTAATCCCTGCTGGAGCTTTTTTCCTATTGCTGTTTATATGTGGTAGATAAATTCTGAACAAACTTTAACCATTTTAATATTTAGAATTCTGGAAAAGAGAATGTTTGTTTTAGTCAAAAACGGGCAATGACTTTTGGTATAGGAAGATTAATTCATCTTTGTAGTGTTTCCATTACAATATGATGGGTAACTGCACTATATCAAAACTGAGAAGAAATGATGTTTGTCTTCGCAAGAAAGATCTAAATATTTCCAGGTAAAGTAAAAAAAATGCTTTTATAGTGAACCTGTTGTGACCACTTAGTGAATAAATCAACAATACCTGTAATTTTCTCATACCTTTAGATCTGTTCCTTTATGGCTCCCAGATGCTAGGCCTAGGCTTATTCGGGGCCTTGACTTTTCTTCAAATTTGAATGAATCCTGTCCATTTGTTATTTTTGACATCAGAACTCATCCAGCAGATTTGAATACAAATGCAGGAACAATCTGTGCTTTATTTAGAATGTTACTATAATTTGGAATGTTAATATACAACTTAATGGACAGATCAGGTTTACTTTTACAAATAAAGTTTTTGACACCTAAGGGGTATATTCATAAACTATTAGTTGTGTAACTGTAGCAATGTTTGCACAAAAGATACAAGTAACCCCTATATGAATGTATTTTTTTTTCTGTGTTAGCTCTGTATTGTAGACCGATTCCATTCACCATAACAAATAACAGAATGAATTGTGAGCACATTACAGGACACGTCAATGTATACATATTTTATTTTTCTTAACTCCATAGTATGTTCACCCATCTCTACATACCTTTCTATTGGGTTACAACTGCTCAACTGCAACCTTCAAATTCAACTCAAGAACAATAAATCATCCCAATTTTCCCAGCTCCCAGTTATTTGTAACTTACATTTACCCTGATTTGCAAATGTGGCCTAATTTGCACAGAAAAATAAGATTAGCTTCATTGAATAAATCTGTGAATGGTTTATGAATATAACCCTATGTGTCCCTGTATTCTGATTGCTGCTCTTTAAAGCCCATTACAGGTAGTCCCCAGTTACATACGAGATAGACTGTAGGTTTGTTCTTAAGTTGAATGTGTATGTACGTTGGAACAGGTACACTTTTTTAATAAATGCAATTAGGACAGATGTTGATCTCAACATAATATTAGGCAGCATGGTGTCAGTTATTGTATAAAATCCTCACTGTGAGGTAATCACAAACAAAGCAAAAAAAAAAAAACTTTATGGAGCCTTGACATTTATTAACTTCTGGAGCAAGCTATGCTTTGATATACTAAAAGAAACAACTTTAAGGCAGAGCTTGTCCTGGTCAATAAAGAGTTACAAGAGGCTGCAGAAGAGATCACCCACAACCTACACTGTGTGTAGCAAAAATGTCTTCTGCAAGTCATGCAAACCGTCCCCTCCCCCCATTGTATCTAAGAGTTGTCAGTATGTCAGATGTCCTTAACTAGGGGACTACCTGTATATAATGCCAAAAGCAAATGCACAGTTAGATTGAGGGTTGCAAAAAGTATGTTTCAGTCTTTTGTACGTTTTATTATATTTGTATCTTTGTTTTTGCAAAAGCACCTAAGACAAGACTTACTGTTGTGAAAGTTTGTAATCCTTCTGGAATTTTCTAGGAAAGTCTCTGAAAGATCTCCTGCATAGTATTAATGAAGTTGGTGCTACATGAACATTTAATAAGGTGTAGTCATTAACATAAAGGTATGTGAACCTTTTAGTTGTAAGTCTCTGCTAATGGCACTGACCTTTATGAAAGTCTTTCCTTTGATGCTGATCAGACATTCTGACTGTCTTATGAACTTGTATTGCTCTATTCTAATCTATATATACCTGCAATGCTTGGTAGTATTGTTCCTAGATTTGGAACACATATATAAAGAGGCCCTGTAATCATGATGTACATTATTGCAATGGAATTTATTGGTCCATGGACAGGTGGAAGCTGTCCTTGTCCATTCTGTTGCCTTGTTTGGATAAGGCTGTATGCAGCATTTGTAAAGTATGTATTACAGTGGTCCGGCTTTGGGTCATCAGATTTTTTTTGTTTGTTTTTTTTTTTTGGTACATTTAGTCTTGATCAAAACCAAATGAAGTTTTTTATTAAAAACTAGTAGAAATGGTAGAAATAAATGATTATGCATGAGCCGTCTCCAGATCCTTTGCTCCCATTTTAGAAGAGCTCTTTGCCTTTTGCTTGAGAATTATATATGAACATTGATTTTCCTAGAAGAAATGTTTAGAGATCCTTATGTTACCATTCCATGTCTACCAAGCTTTATCTTTTTTTCTGAGAACCCTGGAGATCACCTGTCATTGGTCCATAATGTACTAAAGAACACGTATAATAAGCCGAGCTTTTATCTGAATAGGTCAAATCTCAGGCCTCGGCTATGTGACTTTAGTTTCAATTGTTTTTTCAGTAAATCCATGACAATGGCAGAATTATGGCTTAACAAATGATAATATATTACTGTGACCAGAACATTTTTCAGAGCCACTCATGCCAAAATCCAGACCTTCCTGAAGGTTTACAAACGTTTCCTCACAATGGCAAATGTGTTGCATAATGGCACTGTTGACACGGCGAAGTGAACCTGTCATTAAAATGTATTTATTATTGAAAATAAAATGCTGTACATAATGTAATAGGAATTCTATCAGCTTTTTACACCCCTTTTAATGAATCCATTATTGAGCATTAGAAGAAGTCCCTGCAATGTAATAAATGCAGCTATATTAACAAAGACTTAAGGTTGTGGCCTAAATTCTGACAATGATGAGCACCAGTCCAGATCTGTTCTTTGTTCTTGGCACCCTTGCTGCTACTGCTGGCTTTTTGTATTTTGTGGTTTGCTATGATATTGTAAGAACTATAAAGAAAGGACTGGTCTAATGAATTTCTACGTTTAACACTGCTATGGTTTTCATTGTGATGATACTGAAATCATGCTTCTAACAAACTATTGACAAGATATTTGAAGTATTGTGCGAAGTCCCAGAAGCTGTTTTCATTAGCAAAGCACTTTATATCCGCCTATTCAATAAGGAAGAGCAGAGATGAGTGAAAGTGTTGCTGTGGGTTTTGGTCTGCACACTGTTCTCTGCTATAGTTAAAAAACACTTTTTTAAATTATACTTTATATATGAAAACGTTGGCTGCTGAGCTTCGTGTATGAAGTCAGCACTATACCAAGCTCTCATTAAATATATATTCTTGTACTGCTGGCTGTAATGTGGGGATCTTTGCTAGGATTTCGTGAGATAATGGATACAGAAAGCAATGAACTTTCCTAAATCAATATCAGTGAACATACCAGCCCAGATTGTTCTAACTTATGGTTACATGGAACTATATTGCACTGTATGCTAATCAGATTTTAATAAGACTTTGAGACAAACTTTCTAATGGAAATATATGAAGTGACTCTTTCCTTCTTCCAATATGTATGAATAAACCCTGCTGGTAAAGTTTGGGTACCTTGTAGTACATTCAACTACCTACACTTGTCTTTGTGGTTATGGAAGACCATAGTTCCTAGGTTCAGGCAATACACAGGCCCTCAACTTCCCTCCACATGTCAATCCCAACTCAATCCCGGTGTCAATCCCAACTCATTTCTACCATTCCACTGTCACATGGTGGAGCCTCCAATTATGGCCACTATGGCTCTGGGTCATACAATGGGCAGGGGCTGAGTGTAAGGAGGAGGCAAGGCTTCATGTCTGCTTGTATAGAATTTGGGTTCTGTCAGGGTCATCATTGGATACAAAGGCAATAAATTCTAATGTCAGTTATACATTGTATTGGACAAAACAAGGTTTGCTTTAACATGTTATAAGACCTTAGATGGTACACCCACACACAAGAAAAACACTTTGAAATTATTTTGTCTGCAATACGCTCCAAATCAACATTTTAGTTTTGTATAGTGTGAAACCTTACCCTAATTTTTTATTTTGTTTTTTGTTTTTTGCCCCTGTTTGGAAATATTTTCCTTCACAAATGGGGCACAGCAATAAAAACTTGTCAGGGGCACAATCACTAAGACCATTGTTTTTTTTTTTTTTTGGTTTTTTTTTTTTGGCTGAACCTGCAAAATGTCCCTCCATTGCTGCCTTCTCACTAGACAACAAAGTTTTGCAGCATTCTGTGGCAGCAACGGAGTGACACCAATTGGAGAAGGTGATTGCTTCACCTTGGCTGCCCTATACCAGCTTTAGTATTTTCATATTTTATTCAGTCATTTTAAGTTTTTTAATTTAAGTTCTTAATTTTGAAAGTGGAATCTGGGCTAAGGATGCATATTCTTGAACCTTGATGTCCTTTCTCATTCCATATATGTACAGTAACCCAGCAGAAAACTTATTTCCTCTGTGCAGAAGTTTCCTTTTATAAAGAGCAGGCACTGCTGCTTTCTGCTTAGATTGGCCCCACGCTTTGGGTTCTATACAGGCAGACTGTAGTGGGTGAACCTGCTGGATTCCAACCAATGCTCTGTACAAGCTTTGTGCATCCCAGTTATGTTACCAATATATTTACAAAGTATTTTGTGAATACAAGGTACATTTTTATCCGGCTGGCTATTGCACAGAATACTTTAATTTTCATTTGCCCAGATTTTGGTTCTTAAAAATTATAATTTCAATCATTTTTAATTGGACCAAATGTTCTGTTGGCATTCCTTTTTTGAAGGTTTGAAAAGTGGAAAACCAAGCCCCATCTGGAAGTATATGACCCTTTTACCTTCACTGTAATCTTATTTACCTTATTTACCAGATAAAATTAAATATGGATACAATGATTTACCAGGTGACCTGAAACCTAATATATGCTGAAAGCTTTACACAACTGAGTTAATTTATTATTTTGTATGACTGCTGTTGAATTTTTGTGTGTTCCTGATGAACGTTATTCGCTTGCTGAAAATGTTATTTTACCAGCAATAAAATGTTTTACAGGAATAAATTTGGTTTTTGTCTTTTTTTTCAGAATGACATGAGAAGTGTTGGTGTGTTGTGTTCTGTTTAGTTATTTATAGTTTAACAAAGAATATGCTGATGCTTGCCAGAGCTAAATATGATTCTGAAGACGTATGGTAAGACAAATAATACACAATTCATTTTTCCAGACATCAACCTCACCTTGCTAGGACAAAGTATAATGACCAAATATGACCACTTTGGCAGGTTGGGTAGATCAGGGGTGAAGCTAAAGTTTAATGTGAAAGAAGTTGGTCATATTGAACTGAATTTGTTCTGTGATGTTTTATCCCCACTTTATTTCTAATGAGTGTCGGGATCATCCAGCAAATATGAGCTAAAGAAAATGCAATATGAATAATTTACATTGCAATTTACTACTAATCATAGGCAAACATACTCGGTATAAACTTGTTTTAGATTGGGCCTGAAGAAGCAGCCCCTAGCCTCCGGAGATATGTGACGTAGGTATCCCAGGAGGCTGCGGGTTTCCTGATCAGCAGTAAAGAGGAGGAAAAATCAAAAACTGAAAAATTGGCCACCCTTTTATGCAATGTAAAAAATAAAATGATAGTTCAGCTTTGCAGGGTTTGGACATTACCTGAAGTCTGACAGTTGTTGAATTGCCAGGCAGTTATAGCTGACATGTCACACTGCACTCCTTCTGATGGGGCTGCTGCAGAACAAAGAGGACTCCTAACAATCCTAGGAAGAACTCTCTAAGGGAAAATCATCCCATATCACCAGTGGAGTGGAGAAGCCTAACAGGTGAAACGCGTCGGGTAAACAAGACCAAAATGGTTAACTGGACTGTAAACACTATATATTAGTAGATACCTGTCTAGGATGAATATTGCAATTCTGTGCTGCTACAACAGATATTAATGATATGAAACATGATTGCTTTGTAATTATGTATGAATCAACTTTTTTGTCATTACATAATTATGTAATTATTTCATTACATAATTAAACAAAACCCCGTCTTTTTCTCTTTCTTCAACCAATGTAATATATACCTAATGGGGTGGCCAAACCTATATATGACAAATCAATCAAAGAGATCGAGTACCCTTTATTACTTTTGTCTAGTTATTAAAGCCTATTCATGACTGGCCCTCCTTTTACATGGTTCAGCTACTGCTCCATACTACACATTGCTAGTAAGAAAATTGGGGGGAAAAAAACTATTGTACAACCATATTTAGACTACTATTTTTCCATGAAAATAACGTGATCAAGTCCTTGATTATAAGTGTTGACAGTATCTTATATATGATCACTAATATTTGTGATTTCCCTATGTTCTACCACCTGTATAGAAGATACCATCCTTCTGTATGGCATTTTGTTCTGATAGGCAGGTCTGCATGTTGGACAGGTGGTAACAGGCAAAGCTGTCAGTCAAGCTACTAACATGGCCATTGGTGACAGCAGACAGCTGAAATGAAAGGGCTACAAGGGCATCTGTGTTTTCTGCTCCATCATGAAAACTCTAACACAGTAGGACTTCTGAGCAGAGAAAGGATGGTATAGAGCAGCCACTCTCAATCAGGGTTCTGTGGAACCCCAAGGTTTCTCCAGAGGTTCCTTGAAATGTATCTGTACAACCTTCTATTTCATGTCTCCATAGTTGTAGGGCCAGCACCATGGATAGAGTTCACTTCCTAACTAATGATGTTTTTAATCAGTCTATAAAGTGGTAAAGCAGCCACAAATATAAGAGGCGTTCTTTCCACTTAGGAGCAGTTTGAGAGGTCCCCCCCAATGACCTAATAATAATTTCTAGAGTTCCTCAGGGGTGAAAAAGTTAATGAAGACTGGTTTAAAGGATGGTATAGAGGAGAACCTCCGATTAGAAAGATAGTATAGGGAAGAACTTGTAATTCAAGGAAGGAGAGTATGGAGTTGAACGTTGGCGTAGAGGAAACAATTGTGTAAAGTGGGGACCTCCTATTTACAAAATGTTTTTGAATGAGTATATGGAGAACTTTTAAGTGGAGGAAGGATTGTACAGGAGAGAATTTCTGATCATTGAAAGGATGGTATAGAAGATAATTTAAACTACATTAAATTGGTTTTGGTACCAGCACCTTAACCCAAGAAAGATGTGTTTCCAGCCCTCCATATTTTGTAGGGGTTTTTTACAAGGGGGTCCCATTCTCACAAATGAACCTTTAATTATATATTGTGCAAAGTATGTCAAGAGTTTGAGATGGGTAGGAAAATAGCCCGAAAATGTGACTGGAAAATAAAGAAGCCAGCCGGAGACTTGGCCAAACCAATTTTAAATTACTTTTGAATAAGATGAACCCTTTAATATTTTTATACCAGCTAGAAGTCACAAACATAAAGTTAGGTATGTCTTGCCTCAACTTTCCTATTTTCAGTAGTTATGTCTAATTATTACGGTGCAGGTACCAGTCTGACCTACTGCTGACAGCAGCAGCAAAAAAAAAAAAAAAAAACAGGTCTGCTTCCTTCCCTTTCTCCCTGAACAGAACAAGTCTGGGTTTGAACCCTGTGATGAGGTGTGTACTGTGGATACGCCAGTACAAAGAGATCACAGTTATCTCTTGTAATGCTATAAACTGCTATTTTCTCATTAAGACTGGCTTCTATTTATATTCAAGCACCGGCTTAGTTCAGTATCATCTTTCTGGACTTTGGCACCTATCCAGAAATAACATGCTAAATGTAAATACTGATCTGGGTGCTGCAACCAACAAGTAAGCATCGTGTGGTGTTGTAGCCCTAAGGCAATATCCATAGCTGGATCATCACCAGAGGTAGGGTTGTCATTGATAGTGACTAGAACTCCTCATCCCATAGGGATATTAATGGAGATTTCTTTTTTTCTTATTTGCTACTTGCCCCATAGGATAGTTTTTTTTTTTACTACCTTTCCTTAGGTATATTAGGAAACCTCTTGAAAAAGTAGGGAACATGCCCTCTTTGTTGTCACCAAAACAATTATCTCCATTGAACTATTTTTCCTCGATTTCTGTTCTATTGACAACTAAAAATTTTGTGCTTTTATACTTTGGGTCCCAGTGACGGTTCTTAGACAAATTAGGTTAGTAACCATAACAGGCACTTGGACCGTAATCGAAATCTCATGGAGTCAGTAACCCTTCTCCACTTCCAATTGTAATTGTAAAGAAAACTGATGATGATTTCTGCTTTATAACCTATAATTGGTTAATATTTTCACCACCCCTGAACAAAGTTCATACACCATCATAGTTTTTGGACTTCTTTGCCCATATATAGCAATATAAGTAACATAATTTATCAACAAAATACAAACAAAATTCCAACGTTAATGGTTTAAAATTCCTTTATTTTTAGAATAAAAAATAGATCCTCATATTAAACACTGATTTAACTGGATAGAGCATTTGCTATTGAAATGTAGATGACAATTAACCTCATTACTGCTGTCAAACTTAATGGTAAATGTTGCTGAATAGAAAAGTAATGAAAAGCCGGGGATTGTGAAGACCACATTAAATGGAGATCGGTTTCTATGAAGGAAATGAGCTTGGATTCTACGTGTGAACTAAAAGCGGGATGGGCTATAGGAGGTGGGCATGAAATGCAGATGAATGATATTGGTTTATGAATTCACAACTACTGCTGCTTTTATGGTTGGTGAAGCACTGAAGATATTAAGGAATAATCCTTTTACTAAGATTACTTATACAAGGGGGAGAATGGGAACTGATGAATGAATGAAGACAAAGGGTCTTATGCTGCCAACCTTGTATAAGAAGTGATGTTTAACATTTCATATGAAATACCTAAAACTATGAATTGGTTGGAAAGCTGATTTGTACAGTAGTGATCACCTTTATGATAAAACAAAAAGTGTAAGTAGTTTCATGCGTTGGATCCCTTGTTGTTCGATACCTGTCATTGCAATGGCTATCTTTGAGTTTCTTCTGCCATGGAAATGGTGGAATGGTTGGGAGAACCAGGTTTGGTCTCACTTTTTGGTTGCTGTAGGTTTGCTTAGAAAGAGCAGTGAAGAGGTTAACAATTCTTGTCTCCTTTTTGGCTTTAACTGATAATCTGTCTTGGACGGCCATAGCCTGTCATCCCAGACTGGGAGGCTCCCTGGTTGCTACCCATTTGCAAACCAATTATATTCTTTCCTTGTTTCAGCTTATCATCAGTGAAATCCCGTTTGTGTTCCTGGGCTTTCCTGGGGGAAACAGACATCATTGGTCATTTATGTAGGACAAGTAATAAAAAATACCAAATGCTTGGGCAATTTTTATATTTCCCAAGAATTAACCCCAGCACTTACTTCATGAACCAGGAGGGGTCTCCTTGGTACTGGCCATCATTTTTAGTGACTGCAATACTCCCGAGAGCGATGATTGTCCTCTGCACGGCGGCCAGATCTTTGCCTGTTAAGATGTTTCCATAGTTAATACAAATTGCACATTGTTTTGGTTAATAAAGCCCATTATCAATATGTTCTAAGTTACATTACTAATGGAATGGCACAATATCTTACAGAAGAAAAACCCAATCTTTAAAGGTACCATTGTACTAATGTTGTACATTATTCTTTATCGTTGAGCAAAGTCATTTCCTAATATCTCGACAGAGAGGAAGCAGCAACAGAAATATATCTTACTACTAAAGCCAAGAGGGGAAGAATAATTTAATGTAGGGTCTCTATAGACTCCCTAGTTTGTCATGGCCTTTTGGAACCTTCTTTCATATGTATAATTCTCTTTACCCTGATTTTAGAAAAAAAAAAGAAAAAAGAGTCCCCAGATACCCAAAATGTGTGTGTGTACATATTGTGCTTCAAAATCTTTCAATATAGAATTCACAAATTCTAAAATACATTTAAAAAGCCAAAAGAAGGGGGGGGGGATATTTGTCTATATTCAAACATCATACTAAGTGGCTAAGCCAGTATCACAGCTTGTGTTCTGTAAGAGGATCAGACTGCATTTCCCATCTATATGGCACTCTGTGTGTGGTATTTTTATTTCCTTTTTACCCCTCAGTGATATCCTTTGTTGTGCTTGGCACCCTGGTTCTACATATGTTTTTAGATTTGAAATACTGCTGAAGAATTATTAATATTAAACAGGATTTATATAGCTCCAAAATATTACACAGCACTGTACATTAAATAGGAATGACCAGGAAATATTAGTCAATAATGGCATTAGGTGGTCCAGGCTCTGCATTGACAGGAAATACATATCACTTTTTTATTCTTCCTTCCACCAGCATCTGTCTTATGTATTTACTACTAGTAATATTTGTCACTTACGGAACCATACTCACGGAACCATGAAAAATGATTTCACATTAACAATTAGAATAAACTATTTGATAAAATGTAATCTCATGCCACTTTATTAACATTGTATTAGCATGCACCTTGGTATTCCAACAAAATGTGATTGCCAAGTACTAAATTCCTCATTGCAATGAGAAAAAAATCACAGATATAATTGGCTGTTATAATTCCCAAAAGTTGTGTAAATGATCTAAAAACATGAAGATACACATATTTTCTATTAACAATGTTTATATTTCACTGCTATAGTACACGATAGATCTCCCAAATCTATAAACTAGAATCTCTTCTCTGAGAACTTTATATGGGCCAGGCTTTACCTTCATACAGGTCTACGGTTTGAAAGATGTCAGTTTTCACCACGCCGTACTCCTCGGCTGCCTTTAGAAACTGCGCTACCTGTTCCATTTGCTTGAAGGCCATGCTGGGAGGAGGGTCGGGGATCCTAATAGGCTGGGAGCCCCTGGGGTAAAGACTGTTTATCAGTTTTGAAAGAACCTATGGAAAAAGCCAAATAATTATCTTTAGATTATGGAGAAATTGTTACAAAGGTACAATGTAGCATCCAGAGAACTTTGAGTTTATTGTGATTGTCCAAAGTATTTTCCTAGGTAAAGGCTCAGTTTTATTTTAGGTGGAAGAGAAACGGTTGGGGATTTGTTCAGATATTGGATATTTACTCCAATTTATTGTTGTGCAAGAATTGAAACCTCTGCTACCGGGACACCAAGAAAACAAGATTGCATTTTAGTACCATAAGGAGGAGTTAGAACTTCTGACAATGTTTCTGTTCCTGTCCTGTGACACCTGCACTCCCTAATTCTGTGTAGGCATCACAGGGACAAGTAGGGAGGGTAAATATCTCTACTGGAATTATATACAGAAATAGAAATTCTGACAAAAATGTTAAGTTCAAAACATTTCAGTCAGGTTTAAACTTTTTGTTTCTGTTTGTTTCTACATAATTTGCCAATTAACCTAAAGACATCTGAATTGATAATAAGTCTCAGATTAATACTCTTCAGTGACCCAGGACCAATGTCCATATGATCATTAAGATCAGTGTTTCTCACCCAGGGTTCCTTGGGCAATGAGCACTTTGTGCCTCTCAGGTCAGTTCTAGGGACACCAATGATCTTGTTGGCCATCTGTAAGGGTGACATTCTTCTCACTGGCCAAACAATGTAGGAGGCATTCTTCCCACTGATCATTCTAAAATACTGTGAGCTGTGGATATTGTGAATTTTGGTCAATGATTCCCAAAGACCTGGAAGTTATTTCAATAGTTCCCCCATGTTAAAATGTTTATTTAGATAATGTACAGTAACCAGGTTTTATCATTGTTTTAAACCCAGCCCTCAGGATATGGTAGGACAATGGCAGCAGTTATACTTCCTGGACAGAAATTCCCAGCCATTGGTCCTTAACAGGAATTATGAACCAAAACACAGACTGTGCTTACCACTCCATTCTTTAACCATTGCTGGAATCCATATCTTCCTTGCTCTGGTGGTTCTCCTACATCAGAACCGCCCTGAAGCTTAATCCATTGCACTAGACGTGCCTCCAATTCATCATCATACTTTTTCTCAATGCGGGACAGGACATCGCGGCTCATGCCATAGGATGGACCTTTATTAGCCATGGTTGTTTGACCTGTATGTATGAAAATATTAGTTATCATGCTTTGCCAGTCAGAAGTACAGTATGTCTTTACAAAAGCAGTATCACAGACTCTGGTTCTGTGATGACATACAGAATGACTAAAGTTTTTAAAAGCAATACCATACATGCAGATCTGAGTTAAAAAGAACCTTTGGCCTTTGCATGGCAAAGTAGTGTCTGACATCAAGAGCTTCGTAAGAGAGGGGAGGGCAGGAGAGCAGCGTGGTGACATCAGTAAGCTGCTACTCTTTCATTGTCCAGTCACAGAGTAAGATGGGCACAAGACCACACAGTTGTATTGACTGATCAATGATAAACAGAAGTTCAAGTTTCATGTCAGAGAACTGTACACTTTATTCACTAAATTATGGAGACACTTATTCTTTTCATAGGAAAAGTGAAATTATTATATAACACCAAGGCCCAAATTTATTAAAGCTCTGCAAAACTGGAGAAGAAAGAATATCATGGATGAACCTGCTGGATCCCCCAGGTTCTCCCTTGATAATGATGATGATCTTTACCAGTCTTGGAGAGCTTTATTAAATCAGACCCAATAACTGCCAATAGTAACATGTACAGCACTCCGGAGTATTGAAGGTCTAGAACTTTCCTACGAGGCTGATTATGGACCTTCGGTAGCCAGATGGTCTTCTAACTCTCTGGAGTCTTGCAGGTTTAGTTTTTTGTTCTTTAACCCTTCCCTCATTTTCATTGGAACTAACACTAGCAGTGATAATGCTACAAATAAAATATAAAGTGAACTATTTTTTCTTTTTTGCTACCATATATGATCTTGGGAAGAACCTTGATGAAGATCTGCTGATCTACAGATTAACAGGAAGGTAATTTCTGGCTTCTGGGACTGCTGGGTGGTGTCATTTCTGGTGTGCCAGAGCATTCCTTGATTCTGGTGGCATTATTCCAGCTTTATATTCAAAGCTCTAAAAAGGCCAAATGATTCTATCACTGCGGATAGTCTATCAATTTTTTCCTGTTTCTATGTACAGGTAACTAGCTGGATACTTGGTGGCACTCCTGCTGCAGAAGGCACAGAAACTGTAACGGTAACATATACCTTTGGCGAGAGACAATATTACAAGGTAAACATTATCTACTTTTGGTTAATTTGCATGAAATTACATACAGAGTGAATATATATTTTATAAACAGGTATAAGCTGCAATGACAGTTTATATAATCTAAGTTTCCTTTATTGGTAAATTTTGTTAACTAGCAGTATGGAATGGGCAGAAAAGAATAAATTATTTATTTTTTTGTATTTTATATATACTTATTATTTTATATTCCTATCCAGTGATCAGAAATGTCTTTTCGACGTAATACAGGTAGTCCCTGGGTAACATACAAGATAGGTTCTAAAGGTTTGTTCAGGCTTTATGAAGCCTAGACATTCATTAACTTCAGGAGCAAGCCGTGCTTTGATATGCAAAAAGAAACAACTGCAGAGTTTGTCTTGGTCATTTAAGAGGTACAAGATGTTGCAGATCAGCTCAGTTTTTAAGATCACCCACAACCTCAGCTGTGTTTTGCAAAAGATTTCTTCTGCAAGTCATGCAAGCTGCCCCCTCCCCTCTCCAAGCCACATTCTTGCACAGGAGGGAGCAAGGAAGCCCCAATGATATCTAGGAGTCCTCAGTATGTCAGATGTCCTTAACCCGGGGACTACCTATATTGTCATCCTTGTAAACATACATCAGGATCATGTGTAAAAATCACTGTAAATTGTAGTTCAATATGGAGCACTCAAAAGAAAGGTTAAGAAGAAATAAAAAGTCTCTAAATCCACAAACTATACCTGGCTTATATCATACACAATTGATTTCATCTAACACTTGTGTCAAAACAAAATACAAACCCCTTCTCTAAATGAAGCTTCATTTCTATTCTAAAAAATCCCAATCATGGGAATCTGCTTACCAGTTGTCTTTCACAAACAACCTTAACAATTGTCTTTGCCCACTTAACTGTCTTGCATTGTGACCATTGGCTTTGTGTGTCTAAAGCTGCGTACACACTGCCAATTTTTGTCGTTGGAAAGGATCTTTCACGATCCTTTCCAACGACAAGGGAGTGCACGATGCATGAACGGTGCTGTACATACAGCACCGTTCATGCTCTATGGAGAGGGGAGGGGGAGAGCGACCCTGCTGTGCGCTCTCCCCTTCACTTTCATTACGATCGGCTGTCGTCCATCGTCCGTGGATCCGGCAGGTCGGTCGTCTGGACGATGGACGACACTGACTGTACACACGGCAGATTTTCGCCCGATAATTGGCCGATGCCGATTATCGGGCGATAAAAATCTGACGTGTGTACGTAGCTTAAGTCTGCTTTGGAGACACAAGATAACATAAATTGTCCAGGTCCAATCCCAACACCTCAACCTAAAATTGTTATATCTTCTTGGTGTTTTTTCTCAAAAGGGAACTCCAAGTTTCGGAATTCTTTTCTTTTACATTCTGCAGTTATTGCGTTGTTTTCCAACTCCTATTGCAGCTTCGCCACTTAAACATTGTTCTCCAGGAAGATTAATATACAACAATCCAGTAATGTACCAACTAAAAAATGATAAAATGTATTCTTAGCAGATAGTACAGATTATGGCTTTGTATGAGCCTTTTCTAATCCCCAAAACAGCTCACTCAGTAGGAGCAAAATGGAAACCAATTACGTATGCTGTATGCACATGTGCTGACATAGAGAGAAGCGGGCAGGATGAGCAGGGGGTAAAATGCTGCTGGTCCTTCACTGTCTGGAGGTAAGAAGCTGACCTGGCTTCATTTACTTACCAGCAGCAGGGAAATTTCAGGACTAGTTAAACCTAAATGCAAATCCTTTGGTAAGTAAAACAGATCCCATATACAGTGTGTGCTTCACATGGTTATATAGTTTTTGTCTAGATTTTAAGGCTTACACATTAATATTTAAATTTCATTGGGTCTGATTTATTAAAGTTCTCAAAGGCTGGAGAGGATACAGTGAAGCTTGGTGATCCAGAATACCTGGAATAGATTTTTTAAAGGCCATTTGATATTTCTTAGCAAATGCTTTGTCTTAAACCAAATCCATTCCAGGTTTGCTGGATCTGCCAGCTTCACTGAGGAAAGTATATCCTCTCCAGCCTTGAAGAGCTTTCATAAATCAGGCCCATAGTGTTAGTGAGATATGCTTCATTGCACCTTTATTCATGCCACCCACTTGTCAAGTCATACTTTCCCATGAAATTTATGCCAACGTGCTTCCAGCACTTTTTTTGGCATGATATCTGATCCAGTAATTGGGGAGCTCAGAAGAAACAATTGCTGCTCCTGGCTATTCCATCCTTTCCTTATTTCTAGCTGCACCCTAGCAAGGAAAGTGGTATATCATATTTTTTCTAACTACCTATTTGATTTCTATTATTTGTGACAGTGGTAAAATATTTATTATATAAATATATATAATAAATTCTAAATATAATATTTGTAACATTTTTTTAAGGACTTGTAATATCCAGTATTGCTATTCTATTATCATGGATGAGTTCCTATTTATATGATAAAGGGTCAGTATCCAGGTGAGAGATGATGACAGATGATGAAATAACTATTGACACCCAGTTTTTAAAAAGTAAAGCACTTTGTTATAGCTGTTGCCCATTAACATTGTATCATTGCATAGCACCTAGAAGACCCTCTGTCCAGTTTTTGCAAATAGCAGTCTTACAAAAGTAATCTTCTGGGAAGTTTCTGGCCCTTGATAGGCCACCCTTTAAATACAGTGATGTTCATTATTAGGATCCCCTGTGTCTTTGACAACTTTGGTCATTGCTAACAATCAATCTTTGGAAAAAACTGGCAAAGCACTGTAATTCTCCCTGACATAAGTGAGGTCACTGCCTTTTGAGTGGGAATGTATAAAAGTGTTAAAAAACAAAACAAAATCATAGCAACTAGGCAGCCTTCTAACATCATTGCAATTGCTGCAGTTCAGGTCTAACTAGGAAACTAAGATTCTCAGTTGCTGCCTAGAAAACCAAAAATTCCGCTCACTACAAATGTTATGCATTGGCCCCCGTATGACCGGCAGAACTCCACTTTATTCCAATGCATCTAATAATGCAATTTCATTGCAATACAACAAAAGAAGAATTATATTGTGAACTTCGGGTCAACACCTAACACAGCTGATTAGTTTGATGCATTTAACAGGTTCATTATTAATTGAATTTTTTTTACTATTTCTCCCTATGAAATCAGACAAATACTGTGTAATTTTTAAGAAAATCAAATCCTATATTTAGTAGCTATTTGTCATGGAAAAGTGAACTGCATTAGGGCATCAGTGTCAGGTTGAGGTAGACTAGTGGCAGTGGAAGATTTCCTCTGCCAGCTGTCACTTTATGAGCGCCAGCCCCGGCGTCTGAGCTGTCACCGGCTGTATCTGCTGTCCTAAGCTAACAGAGAGTCTGAATGGGGAATAATATTCTTTTATGTGCCCTCTAAAGCAAGGGGCCTGGTTTATATTGTGACTGTATTCCTCCTGTTCCTATACAGACAGCAACAAAAACTTAATAGAATATCTAACCCATCCCCTATCTATCCAAAACCCAAAAAATGAAAAAAAAAAAAATATGCACTTCTCTGGAATTACTTTGACTCTGCCAGCTTCATAATGTTTTTCTACGTCAACCCAAACATACCGGAAGGGGCCTAACTATCTTCTCTGCCCATCATGCCATCTTCTTCTTCTGCTTTGCCCAAAGGCCCCTTGTGTTCCCATTGGTAACAGCCAACTCCTCTTATGACATGCTGCATACTTATATTAAGCACTGCACTATTCCCTTCCTCAACATACAACCAACATTAACAGCAAAGAATGGACCGAGCTACAAAGATTATATTTAGATTATCCAGGATTATATAACTGGACAGAGAGCTCCAATAAATTAACCATACACTACACCAGTGGTTTTCAACCAGGGTTCTTCCAGAGATTGCTAGGATTTCCTTGAGCAATGAGCATCTTGTGCCTCTCCGGTCAGTTTCTACTGACACCAATGATCTTTTTAGCCATCTGTAAGGGTGACATTCTTCCCAGTGACCACCACACTAATGTACTGTGAGCTGTAGATATAGCAATCATAGTAGGGGTTCCCGGAAGACCGTAAAATATTTCAAGGGCCCCTTATGTAAAAAAAAAAAAAAAAAACTGCTTTACAACCTGACTGCATAATCCTGCATAGTCTTCCTAAGTGTGAGGTGTGTCTGATCATGTACATATTCTTTGCATTGTTCAGGTGAGTGTTTATGTAGTTTTAGTACATCTAAAGCCGATCGTATGGTCAGTGTGCACAGCTGTTACTCTACACCAGGCTCTGTATACAAGACATGCATTCATTATCTACAAATACAACAAATATTAGAATGCTGTACAATGTCTGAACAATGACACGGGAATGAAATACCCACACTTCTGTGTTCACTATAAGCAGCACATGTCAATTCAGAGCATATTGCTGGGATTTTTACTGCAATTCTCCATTATATTCCTATTCTGCCTTATTATTACCAATCGAAAAAAAGCAAATTTCCTGACAAGGAAAACACTGTATTTAAACAGTTAGTTTTCTGCCTTGCAGTTCTGTGAACGCAATGTCAGAAATACAAAGAACAATGTGCAGCCTGTAGAAAACAGAATTCCTCTATATAATATGTGAGCGGAATAGAATACAATATAAATGGATAGTATAGGTTTCTGCCTGGCTGTAGCTTCAATACTTTCTGTGTTACTGACCAGGATAAGGCAGAGGCTGCCCATTTACTATTCCTTATCTTCATACTTTGAAGCTAATTAAAATGACGGCCAGGCAACACACATTTTTGGAAGTATAAAGTATCAGTGACTTCATCTTCCTAAATCCCCAAGAAATGGGTAGCTTGTATCAGGTCACACATATAGGAATCTCTAACAACCATTGCTATTGTCCATCATGCATGCTCTACAGATACAATGAATATATTAGTAGAAGGATGAAGATATTCCAAGCCCCCCTCCCCAGCCATCATATCCATCCCTCCCAAACTCACAGGTTGTTACTGGCTGCTTGTTTCAGTCTCCAGGATGCAAAGTACTGAGTGAGAAGTGAGAAGGATGGGGAGATAAAAGTCTTCTTCTGGCTCTGTATATTGGGGGAGTATCAGCCCACATTCTCCCCCCTTCAGTCCCTGATCTTCCCAACTCCATATTAGGGGAAGGTCTGACTGAACTTCAGACTTTGGGATCTGAAGACATTCTCTGGATACCTAAGAGATGCGGGAAAGGGGCAGCGTTTGTGAGTCACTGGGAGGGGGGGAAATCTCCCTCCAGCAAATCCTTTTATAGACTCAATTCGGGGGTAAAAGTTTTCAAATAAACCCCTCGCAGTACTTGTGGCCTGGGGATGATTTCTATGATGCAATGCGGAGAGTTATCCATTTTTATTTCTCCGACATAACTTTATTTTGTAAGATTTCTATGTATTTTACAATGGAGGTTCTGTACCAGCCAGATTTAGGTTCTGCTCAAATGTTCCTCATTTTCAGTACAGGGGATATGTGAGGAACTTTCTATGTTTATAAGTTACCTTATCCATAAAACAGGTCAGGTTTTTTTACTTCTCCTGTACAGTTACAGCCAGTGTTCAGCTATCTATAAACTTCGGGGACAGACACAACTTAGAAAAACATCACCTAGGACAATGACAGAAAGAATTAGGTGAACAACATAAAAAAAATCTTCATTCTCCAGTTGTCAAAATTGTGTTTTTTGTTTTTTTATAATTTGAAGGGAACTGAAAGCAAACAGTTATATATACAGACTAAACACATACAGTAGTCAGAAGCTGTTTTACCTTACATAGAATATGCAATTCTGTCCATTCATTTCTGAGAATAACACAGCTCTGCCACGTGACACAGCCCTATGAGCAGGAGACCTAATACTTAACTACAGCAGTTGGGTGCACTTAAAAGGTCTCCTTGTCACTGGACAGTGAAAAGAGAAGAGAAGACGAACTCATATCGCCATGGTTTTCAGTTAGGAAACCCTAAGTGTGATAAACAGCACTTCAATTTCAGTGTGAAGGGTCAGGTACACAACAAATTCAATTTTACAGAGGACAACAGCAACTGCACTGTGCAAAAGAGCCTCTTGTTCATTTACAGGTGACAATACCGGTTGACACATTTAGGACTTACATACACACGTAAAATAATAGTTGCCCGAAAATGCCCTGATGGAGTGGGGCACAGTGGGGTGGTGCTCGTCCTTCCCCCTTCCTTCTCCATGGAACATAAAAATCATGTCTGTACAGTGCTCATTCCTTCATCTGTTCCTGGAAATGATTGCTAAAAATGTTTAAAGCAACAGACATACGACGTCCATTGGACATCCGTACCAAGCTTTACTTATCTTTAGTCTTAACTAAAGAGGTGTTTTAGATATTGAGGGTGTTGCTACCTTCTGTCGCCTACAGTAGTTGTGTATTGGATATCGTTTTGGAGTAAAGAAAAACCTTTATTATAATTAATGTATTTTTATGCATGAAAAATAGAAGCTACAGAGGACAGGCAGATGTCTGTTTGCCGTCCTTAGGGACATATGCCCTTTATTGGCAAGTTTTATCAAACTGGAAGCACCTGAAAGGGCTGGGAAAGTTCTATACAAACTTCATTGCTTCTCTCCAGCTTTATGACATTTATATTTTTATAGCTATCAATTGCGCTTCCAATGTTGGTCAAACTTAGCAGGTATGTGCACACAACTGCTGGTGTGTTTGTGTAGTCTATGGTTCTGAAAACCATCATTGCAGTGGGGCCACTTTCATATTACAAAAGTTACATTTTCATTTTTGTCTAGGTGGGAAAAGATTTCTCACTTTCTCGCAGAAAGCATCTCCCCTTTTCTTTCACACAGTCCCTCAGCATAGTGACAATGCTGGGCTACTGGACTCATCAAGAGATCCATCAATAGTGTACCAGCCTGGTACCCTAAGACAGATAAAATAGGCAGCCAGGCTGCTACACTTTATGGATCTCTTGATGGGCTGTTTCCTAAACATCCTTCCAAGATAACCACAGAGCTAAATTGGCTTTCTATCTGCCTTCCTGACTCTTTTATCCCTATCTGTGGCCTTGGATTGTTTACCTCTGTTGACCAGTTGTTGGGACAGATAAGTTTTAGTACTTCACTTCATGTGACTATTAAATGTATGATCTTACTCACGTGCAATGCTCCAGATGCAGTCGTATTCAGTGAAACACGTTGGAATTTGAGGTGTAATAGGAATGTATCATGCTAAATGTGTGGCAATTTATTGGATGTCACATTTGTAAAATGGAGTTAATAATTCATAAAGCTGTTTGGAGGCTATTGTAAAATAAACTGATGGCTTTTATTGCAATTTATTGCAGGATAATTTTGTTTTCTTTTGTATAAGAATATTGATGCCTGCAAAGTTCCCTTATATATCTTTTATTCCTTGTATTTTTACTGTTAATGCTTTTTTGGGGTGTAGTATAAGATGTATATATACACCTATAGTCATCCCTTCTCTGTGATATAAATAAAAGTGTTTTTTACTCCCCCACCACAAAACTGAACATTTTAGCCTCGTAGTGGGGGAGTAAGGTTTTAATGCTTCTGCCTTTGAAATCACCAACTGTAATGGTAGCCATAGGTGTATTGATGTGATCAGTTCAACTGCAGTGACCACATAGTGTACATAGTAGGTTAGGTTGAAAAAAGACATAAGTCCATCAAGTTCAACCACTAGGGAAATAAACATACCCCAGATATAAAACCCTATAACACATAGTTGGTCCAGAGGAAGGCAAAAAAAACCCCTGGTACAATTTGCGTCAACAGGGAAAAAAATTCCTTCCTGATTCCATGAGGCAATCAGATGTTCCCTGGATCAACAGTCACTGTTATTTTTACTTTAAAGCCTTAATATCCAGTTATAGTCTGTGCTTCTAGATAAACATCCAGCTTTTTCATAAAGCAATCTATAGGAGTTGCTGAAACTACTACCTGAGGGAGCCGATTCCACATTTTCACAGACCTTACAGTGAAGAATCCCTTCCTTATCCGGAGCTTAAACTTCTTTTCCTCCAGACGCAAATAATGCCCTCTTGTTCTTTGTAATGATCTCAAAGTGATTAATTGTGAAGAGAGTTGTCTATATGGACCGTTTATATATTTATACAGGGTGATCATATCCCCCCCATACGTCTCTTTTCAAGGGAGAATAGATTCAGTTCAGAAAGAAAGTACTTTACTAGCTTTAGATATTGCAGCTTGGCATTGCATGCTGGTATTATGTCTATGATCTACCAGAACCCCCAGATCCTTTTCCATTTCTGACTCTCCCAAATGTATTCCCCCTAGACACTATGAAACATGCATGTTGTTAGCTCCCAAGTGCAAAATTTTACATTTATCCATGTTAAATGTCATTTGCCACTTGGTTGCCCAATCAAACAGTACATCCAGGTCTGCTTGTAGATTATAGACACCCTGTATGGACTTAATTCCATTACATAGTTTGGTGTCATCTGCAAACACAGAAATGGTACTTTTAATCCCAAACTTAATAGGGATATTAAATAGTAAAGGTCACAACACTGAACCCTGGGGTACATCACTAATAACCATAGACCATTCAGAGTATGAATCATTAATTACTACTCTCTGGATGCGGTCTTTAAGCCAGTTCTCTATCCATTTACAGATTTACTTTTCTAAACCTATTGACCCTAACTTGCATATTACCTGTGGGATACAGTGTCCAATGGTTTAGCAAAGTCCGAGTACATTATATCAACTGCTATTCCACTACCTGTTTACTTACTTCCTCATAAAAAGAGAGTTATTTGTTTAACTTCTGCCTTTCATGAAGTCATGCTGACTATCACTTATAATATTATTTTCTAGCAGAAACTTCTCTATGTGGTTCTTTAGCAAACTCTCTGGGACCTTTCCAACTATGGACATTAAACTAACAGGTCTGTAGTTACCTGGTAATGACTTAGCTCCCTTTTTAAAGATAGGAACCACATTGGCCTTACACCAATCTATCAGTACCTTGCCAGTGACTAAAGAGTCTTTAAAAATTTAAAAAAATTGGCTTTGAAATAACTGAGCTCATCTCTTTGAGGACAGGTGGATGTAATCAATCAGGTCCTGGCGCTTTGTCAACCTTAATTTTTCCCATCTGTTTCTCAGTCATATCAATCCTGAGCCATTGTGACTCATTTAAGGCAGTGACATTGCTATTATGAATTTGGACTTGAGCTCTGCCATTTTCCCTTGTGTACACAGCGCTAAAAAAAGTGTTTAGTAAATCTGCCTTTTCTTTATCCCGTTACCAACCCAGCAACATCCTTTAAGGGGCCTACATGCTCAGATCTGGTCTTTTTGCTATTAATATATTTAAAAAAAAATTGGGGGTTTGACTTACTTTCCTTTGCAATCTGTCTTTCATTTTGATGTTTTGCACATTTTATCTAATTTTTACATCTTTTGTTATATTCTTTATAGTTTTCAAATGATGGTGATCCTTCATTTTTATATTTTTGGAATGCCCTTTTCTTGTTCCTTATGGCTTTTTTAACATCAGCTGTAAGCCACATAGGTTTTACTTTTAGCCTCTTAAACTTATTACGCATTGGATTTTATTTTTCAGTGTGCTTTTGTAAAACAGACCTAAAACATTCCCATTTCTGTTCTGTGTTCTTTGAGGACAATATTGTCTCCCAGTCCAAGTCACAGAGAGCCGCTCTTAATGGAAAATTTGCTTTCCTAAAATTAAATGTTTTTAAATTTCCTGTTTTTGCTTCCTGTTTACAACCTACATTAAATAAAATCATATTATGGTCACTGCTACCCAGATTCTCTTTTATTTGCACATTTGTTATAAGCTCTGCATTGTTAGAAAGAACTAGGTCAAGCAGAGTAATTTCTAGTTGGGGCTTTTATAAACTGTACCATAAAATTATCTTGTAATAAATTCACAAATTTCCTCCCTTTTGCTGTTCCTGTAGTGCTATTTTATTAAATTCACAAATGTCCTCCCTTTTGCTGTTCCAGTAGTGCCATTACTCCAGTCAATGTCAGGGTAGTTGAAATCTCCCATAATTAAAACACTTCCACTTTTTGCTGCTTTTTCTATCTGTGCTAGTAGTTGATTCTCTACTTCTTCCTTAGCACTGGGGGGCCTTTAGAAGACTCCAATAATTATTTGTATGTTATTCAACTCCACCCATAATGCTTCAACCTCATCGCTTGTGCCGTCCGCAATTTCCTCTTTCACATTCACTTTCAGATCACCTCTCACATACAGACAGACACCACCACCCTTTCGTTTGACTCTGCCTTTACTATCATTGTGAAATTCAGGCAATTACTACTGATCAATCTAAAAAAAATCCTTACTTGTGCCAGAGAACTGATTGTAATACAAATCAGTTAAGTAATCATTTTAATAAGTTGTTTCAATTTTAAATCACTGGATCAGAACAATACTGGGGGTGTTTAAATCAATGATGAATTATTTGTGTGTGATTACTCTTACCAGGATGGATCACAAATCACTGGATGGCCATCATTGGTCTGTACGTACAGGAAATATCTGCTGATCTGGATGTTGATCTGACAGACGGTGCGCTTATAACAGCTTAGTACAGCACTTTGAGCGACCATTCACACCGATACAATTCAATGCAGGTTAACAGCATTCAGAGGTTTGCCATTGTTTGTAATAGTGTTTGTTCACATATATGAAGCATGTGACAAAAAAGTCATGACATGACATGTCCTCCTGTCAGTATTGATTAGCCCTTGATGCACATTGCATTTGACTTGAAATAGGAAGGTTTTTACAATGGGCCTGATATATTAAAGTTGTAAAGATAGACTACCATGAGAAAACCCTGGTGATCTAGCGTATCCTGGTCCAGGATTGTAAACCTTTGCCATCTAATAGCAAATGATTTTAGTAAATCCATTTTAGGTTTGGTGGATCACCCAATGTTAACCCATGATAGTCTATCTTCTTCAGCCTAGGATAGCTTTAATAAATCAGGGAAATTGTGTCAAATACATACAAGTGTGAACCCAGCCTGAGATTTACACAACTGGGGATTCCAGAAACACAAATAATAACAATAATTGGACCCCATTCATAGTAAATGTGTACTTTTGGCATAAAAATACATCTGGCTGGTAAAATTTTTAGACTATAAAAACAACATTGTATGTGTATAATGTGTAGGAGTGGAAGATTTTATTATTTTGAATGTTATCTACTGCTTAATGGAACGTGAGATTATTAAACGTCTGGCAATGACTAAAAATTTAAGGCTAAACTTCCAGGAGGTACAATAAAAACAAAATAATGCAGCTCTGTAATAATAATTACATCATTATATGACATTTTCTGCAATGTACGTACCTGAGATCAAACTGGTATCAGCCTCTTACCGTCCTTATACAGCAAGACTAGAGAATGAGAGGTATATATATGTGTATCGGTGAGATGATACTGACCATCAGAGTGAGAGCACCACGTGATGAAAAAATAGTACTGCAGAGGAGAAGCTCAGATTGAAAGTGAATATTGCAACAAAAGTTGAATTATTTTAGGCTGAAATACTGTTTTAATGTCCATATACAGCTTAAAGTGTAACTAAATTACTCATTTTCACTTTACATAAAAGGTTACACAACCATTTTTTTGTTAAGTAAAAATTTTGTTTGAGTGTCTTTACAACCCCCCTAACTCTCGATAGCCTAGGCAATCAAGAATGAATAGGAGCGCAGAGTCTCCCGGGATACCTACGTCACGCATCCCGGAAGGCTCTTGGCTGCTCTTTCTGCCCATGCCCAAGCACCTTGGGCATGTGCAGGAGCCCTTTCATCAATGGGGAAAAAAATTTCCGATCTCACACATGCGCAGTGAGATCAGCAAGTTTCTTCGCAATCTACGTCACAGGATCTTGCACCTGCAGCAGTGCGAGATTGGGTGAAGCAGGAAGTAGAACCCAGAAGAGATACCAGGACAAGGCAGGACCCGATGGATATACTGATCTGCAGGATTGAAGGCAAGTGTGATTTTTTTTGTTTTGGGTTAGTTTTGGATTTACTTCCGCTTTAGGATCGCTCCAGTGTGCCGATTTCAAGGGGAGAAAAAAAAAAGAAAAACCATACAGATATACCTACCTGGATATGATTTCAATAGATTGTTTCAATAGGCCTATGTAATGTTTATTTACTGGTGAATATTGCTGATCTACAAGATCAAACTGATTTACCTTGAAACATACCGAGAATAGGAGTCCGAGAGAATGACTCTGTAATCTTCACTTTCATGTAAAGAAATTTAATTATTTTAATCTTTTCATGTTTGAAATATTTTCCATACAAAACTCTGTAATAAAACGCATGTTTTGTACACAAAAGCAAAGAAAAAAAAAAAACAATTTTTCTAAAGCCGTTAAATGCTCAATGTTAGCAGCAGTGCTGTTCTGCTTTAGTTCAGAGCTAGTTGGCCTTTTATTATTTGACATTTCCCAGGATGACAATGTAATCTAAGACTGTCTGCAGAATGTAACCAGCATTACCATCTGCGACGGTATCCATAATATACATTACACTATACAGGTTCCTCCCTCCATATTAAGAAGAGATCAGCTCTTGTTTAGAATATCTCAGCTGCAGGCAGTGCAAGTCCTCCTGTGTATTTTCTTTCAAGAAAAAAAAAAGAAAAAAAAAGAAAAAGAAAAGCGACATCCACATACAAGTTCATTGGACACTGTAAACAAATATATTACAAAATGTATTTTTTTTATTTAGGATTTAGTTCAATAAGTGGTATACAGCAATAAATCAACATATCTGGACGATGAAGTCATTTAATTCCGTGTCTCATTTGAAAGCTACAGCAATCCAGCACTGTTATTTTCTGATACAAAGCTGTAGCATTTTATTCAGGCAGCGACATCTCTGTCGACCATCAATTCCCTATGATATAACTAAGCAGGTCAAAGAAAAGTGGCACTGAAAGATGGAAGGAGTGCCTCACTGAATGCCAGGACAAATTACCATTTTTACTCTACATGTAGCTTATTTTTATCTGTGGCAAATCTGTATTAGATACACCAAGAGATGTAAATAAAATGCAAATATGTAACATACATTTCACACAAGCTTCAACTATACAGTTTACAAGTTGTTTGGCTGGTTTTCTGCCATTGGCATTCCTTCCACCAAGAGCTGGCCCAACATCATAGATTTGGCCAGTCAGGGCAGCAAAATTTGCCAATAACTATGTACTGTGATGGTCTATCTAACTAGACATAAATATGTAAATTAGCTAGACCTCCTACTAGATAGTTATGGTTCATTTTACTGATGTGGCAGATTAAACCAAAGCAAACTCTGATGTGTGGCTAGCTTTTAGCAACTCTGTACTTAGAAGTAACCAATAAAGTAACAGTGCATCTATGCAGAAAACACAAGGACTTGATTGCAGATACCTTTCTAGTGCCCAGACTTTACCCCACCACAAAATACCAGATAAATTTAGGTAAGTGGCACACTGTACACCTTCCTCACCACCCATAATGCAGTGCTTGGTGCCTGTGCAGCCAAATACTTAGGGCAAGCCTATCGATTTAAAAATACTGACTTTCAGGAAGTCAGATATGGGTTGCTGGATCTGTAGGCATGGAGAAGGGGAAAATGCCGAAATAATAGGAGCAGGCACCAGGTGCTTCTATAATCTTCACAGTTACTTTCTATACTTCTAGGTACAAAGCTGCTTTAAGGCAGACTTAATAATGTCAGTTTCAGAAATAAACTAGAATGGAGGCAACCAAGAAAGCCACTCTGCTGTTTGGGTTCAACTTTCATTCTGTTGGCTTGCATTATATTTAAATTGAAACTGCTAGCTTACCATCTGTTTAGGCATTACTCAGACTTGTATCAATGCAGCAAAAGCCAAAACATGTCAGGGAGCCTGGGCCCACAACTCCGTTTGGCAGCAGGAGAGCTACAATGGCACCTTGTGGCCAGTGCGGGATCGTACAGTGCAGACAGGAATGGCCTTGAGGTCCTTTCATAACTGAAAGTAGCACACGGTAGTGGCACATGTAACCTCCGAGTTGCTATTCTCTTTGTATCCTCAGCTGAAAGAGGTAAATTGTGTCTCCTCCTCGTCTGCGCACCCTATGTGTTACTACATTGAGGTGACAGCTCAAAACCACTGTCCTTCAGAATTACTTATGGAAGTCTTTCTGTGCACATTTCAGAACACATAAATTTTGTCTCTTTCTACATCATCCAGATCATCATCCAGGTACAGCAGAACCTGTAATGAGAAGGTGCAGTTGTCAGAGGAAATATTTGTAACACATTTATTTGGAAATAAGACACATACTATGTCTGTCAAATCATTTGTACAGTACATGTCATTCAAAATGTGTGGTTACATCTAAAGGGTTACACATGAGATTAAGGTTACAACAGTGTTGTGGTTTGGGCAGTTTTTCAAAGAGGAATGATATCCACTGCAATGACTTTACGCCACAACTTTTTAGATATAAATGTTTGTTTAGAGTCAGTGCCCTAGAAATGATGGAGAGATCAGCAATTTGCAGCTTCTGTAATTCTCTCTGTGAAAGGCTCCTTAGCATTCTCAGCTGTTGACCCAGTAGTATACCTTAACAATTAATTAATTTGAGCCCAGGGAAGGACTTAAGTGAGGAACTAAACTTGTTTTTGGGTGATGGCTTCTGCTATAATATACACATACTCTCCTGTGTGCAGCCACCCTGCAATGACGACAGGTCCACAACTTGTTACACTGCATCCTCGGAAGGTACCATTTTCAGACTTCCAAGAGAGATGATAGAGGGTGCAACTCCTGTGCCACCAGGAGCCAGGGTTTCATCTATTTTTTACAAAAGAGACACTGCATGTCTCTCTTGTCAATTAGCCCTACCTCTTGATGACTTTTTTTGAGTTTAGCTGGGGCCCTAAATCTTCATTACAATAACCACTGCTCTAGACTTTCTCACCCTTGGTAAACCCTACACATGTAATATTTTCTTCTAATTACCTCCTGTTAATAAACATAACAGTCAACCCCTCCTCCTCCTCCCACAACTCCTAAAGCTCCATCTTGCCTGCCTGGGTCTGCTTGTTTGAGCGTTGGCAGCTGGTGCCACCAGAACCACTTTATTCAGCCTTTATCGATCACAGGAATTTTAACATGCAAGCAGTGTTCCTACTAATTCAGCAATAACTTGTTACACCAATGTGACTTGAATATTGTTTAGTGGTACAAAGGAGTACCTAAATAAACAAGTCAGTTCTAATAGACATTAATATGACTACAATGCACTCTACTAAGTGTGGTTGAAAAAGTGAGATGATAAATGTACTCACAAGGAAGGAACCGAACATAGCAATCGAGGAGAGGAAATGCCAGATGTCATGGTCATCAAAGAATCCAAGCAATATGCATTCTCTGTTGTGCTCACGAGACTCCGCTGGAGTTTTCTGAACACAAAACAAACAGTTATTACAAAAAGTAAAGGTGCAGAAAACACATTTTAAGCAGTGAGTTGTAGAACACCCATTTGGAACATAAATATTCACATGAATTGGAAATGTACAAAACTTTTTCACATGGTATGTCTTTTGCTGCAGGTTACACTTAAGGAAAAATAAAAAAATGAGGGGCAAACCAGATGAAAGTTTAGGACTAACACCTAATAGCATTTTTTAAAGTTTTAGATAGAGTGTGGAATTGTTAGAACCTTTATTGCTTTTTAAGTCTCCTCCTTAAAAATCACCCTCTTCATTTGTCCCGGTGACTGCTGTTGCTAGAACAGAGAATAATGGGAAGACACAAATTTTGCAATTGACACCAAAGAGGTATTTAAGGGAAATCTTCCAAAACATACACTTGTTCTTCACTTTTTTCTTTCTGTTTCATTTGTGTATTCAAATCAGGAATAGACAGTAAACCTCCCCAACAGGGAGTTTTTAATTATATACTTGCACACATAAACCTAAATATGATCTAATATTAAGACAAAATGATAGTTCAGTAAAAAATAAGACCCAGTGTTTTATATCTTTATATGCTGTAGCTGCCAGGTGAAAGAGATGTTCTACTGAATGAAGTTCTGTGTGGTACAATATACAAGAACATATGCCATGGACAAAAATCATTAATTTAGCACAATAAGGTAGTTGAGTCAAAACGGTCATGTCTTATGCACTATAGTACTTATTGATTATAGTAAACTTTTTACAAACTTCAGCAAAACAAACTGAACTTATAATGGAAAATTCCCAAATCAGTAGATTTAGATATACAGCTGCTAAAATAACCTCAATCCCCTCAAGGTTCTTATTGGACAGTGGGGCTACTGATCACATTAAAGAGCCAACAGGAAAGCTCAAACTTTACAGCCGAGCCAGGCAAATTAGTTGCCTAATACCGGTCAGCTGCTAACTTCCTATCAGATTCACTTCAGATCCAATAGTTTAATTGGATAAGAATTACACATTTCGACAAATCGTTCTGTTCTGTAACTGAAGCTTTTTTCTGTATACCTCACCTAATTCATATTTTTGTTTTCTTTATCTAGTTGAATGATTTATAAATTCTTTGCTTACCTGCCAAGTGCTGAGCCCCTGGAAGAAAAAGAACAGAGCGAATCCCCAAACTACTGATGTGCAGATAATGCAAATCAGCGGGGCAGGAAGAATACGCTCCCCGCTGCGCAGCTGAAGTGTGGGGGGAAAAAAAAGGAAACATTATATAAAGAAAATGTGCCAGGTTCCAATATTACCACCATATAAATGGTTATTAACCTTATTATAGAATGTTTATAACTATTCTGAAGATTGTACAAACAACCACATTCTATGGGGTCATCAGCCACTGAGATGGTGTTGTATAATTTTACAAGAATAAACAAATTGTCCAAATATAAGTATTGTTCTAAAAAATAAAGGCGATTTAATTGACATGGTTTGATTTCTTTTACAATCTTTACAGTTTTACAGTGCATATACTTTTCACAGATTCATAGACTGATTGATTTATCCTAGTCAGTTACCAAAACGGTTTTATTGAAAGCAAAACTGTATTATAAAACTGCTATGTAGAAAGCAGGCTGCTTCACAAGGGGAAGTTCAGAAAGTGACACAAAATTTTCTCATCTATAAGCATTAGTTTGGTTTTTGTATGTATCTTATCTAAACTGTATTGATAAAATGTACATGCATTCAATCTCGTACCTTCATTATAATGTAGAAGGCAAAATACAGTAATAAGTTGCAGATTCCAATGGCAAGAAGATATGAGGCAAAATCATTAGGACGTACAATAAGGCCATATGCAGCCCTGTAGACAAAAACAATATATGTATTAATAGCTATAGATACAGGCAGAGAGTAAAATGCAAACAATATTATTAATACCCCCCCCCCCCAAAAAAAAAAATATTATTAAAGCTGAACCCCAGAAACAAAAACTTGCCATTAGGGTGTCCAAATTCTGTACATTCTTGAATTTCTGTTTGGTTTTGTTGGTTTTATCGTTCACCCCTCCAGACAAAACAATCTTCTTCTAAAAGTTGAGCAACCACTGGCTCCATCATGTACAATAAAGGACAGGCAGTGGCTGCTGCATTGTTCATGATGGGTCAAGGAGCAACCCACATTTTGGGGCTGTAAGGGAAACAAGCTAGATTGCCAAATGCTGGAAAAATAAAGACTTACTAACACTACTACCTCCCCAGCCCAAGCCTTTTTATGAGAAAGATTATTTTAGGGTTGTAGATAACAGGGAGAGTTTGTGTCAGTGGATCATAGATAAGGGAATCATTCTCACTGATGAAAGCCCTATGCATTAAAAAAAGCAGACACAACCTTCTGGAACTAAAGAAAATTACTTCCCGATATAATCAGGTGCAATAAATGCTTCCACACATTCTTTCCCATGACCTGCCCACCCTCATCCTTGGTGACTTTAATGTTGCAGAGGATGACCCCAACCATCCTTCATCAGCCAAACTGCTCTCTATTACGGCCTTCTTTGGACTTGCACAGAACATACACGGCCCCACACATATTGCCGGACACACTTTAAACCTGGTATGTTCCAAACTCTGCAACCTCACCCACCTTGACAACTCACCATTTCCCCTTTCTGACCACAACCTAATCACCTTCAACCTATCGAACTCTTGCCCCCCCCCCCCCCCTTTCCCACATCCCAGAGGTGGCCGATGTCGGAGAGATATCCGTAACCTTGACCAAACCTTTTCTCAAACTGCCTTACGTCCCTCACCCCAACTCTCTCCAAAATCACCTCCCCAGATGAAGCTGCCATCCAGTTAAACCACTCTCTTTCCTCTGGATAAAGTTGCCCATCACCTTCCACGCTACCCCCACCCTGCCAACCCCTGACCCTGGCACAACAATCACACCAAACAGCTACAAAAGACTGTTCGTGCAGCTGAGCGTAAGTGGAGAAAATCTGGCCTCACTGCTGACTTCATGGACTACAAAGCCAGACTACAACACTTTACACTGAACTCACTGTCACCAAGCAAAATTATTTCTCCGCTGTCATTCCCTCTAAAGCTTCCAACTCAAGCAGCCTTTTCTCAACAACTGACTCCCTACTAAACCCCACACCTGGCTCCCCCACAACTACCTTCTCTGCCCAAGACATTGCCACCTACTTTAGAGATAAAATTTACATAATCAGACATATCCATCCCTTCCACCTGTAAATCATCACTGGCCTCCCTAAGCCCTGTTACTGTGGATGAAGTCTCCTATCTTCTCTCATCATCTCCATCTACTACCTGTGCACTTGAACCAATTCTCTCTGATCAACTTCGTGCCCAATCCTCCACCCTGGCCCCCATCCTAACCCAACTATTCAACCTTTTCGCTCTTCGGGGCAGGGTCCTCTCCTCCTGTGTCACTGTCCGTATTTGTCTGTCATTTGCTACCTCTATTTAATGCACAGCACTGCGTAATATGTTGGCGCTATATAAATCCTGTTTATTATTATTATTATTATTATTATTAATATTATTATTAATAATAATGTTCACTGATGAAAGCCCAATGCGTTAAAAAAAGCAGACCCAATCTTCTGGAACTAAAAAAAATAACTTCCCGATATAATCAGGTGCATTACACACATACTAGCAACAACAGCAACATATTACTCACTCTGTGATCAAACAGATTTAGGTAGTAATTCTGTCACGAATGCACTAGGAATACTTATACAGAACTACCGGTTGTAGCTACACCTATATTTGGGCCATTCGGAGGGTCAGCAAGCTATAGTAACATGTTCAGGTTTACAAAAAAAGCTACATACCTACAGATAATTGCTGGGAAGCATCTAACATACATGGCTACATGGAAAGTTTTTTTTTTTTAAGTATGATCAATATTATTGGTGTAATTATAAAATTATGTTTTTGTTCTAATTTCAAAAATGTCAGAAAATGAATTTTATACCATGTGGATTGCATAGCAACAACTATAGGAGATCAAAGAAATGAAGGATCTAAGAAGTTATTATAAACCCTTTTAACCCAAGTTAAATGTTTCCTATTGTGTTTACTTACAAAGACCAGTTAATGATGTTTCCCATGACAAGTAGTACCATGCGATCCTGAAAGAATTAAGAGATTTGATCTTAAATATTGTGGGAGACAGAAAACATGTACAGGACAATGTAAATACTTTTCTCTGGTAAATATATGTAAAATAAATATCATGACCGGCTATAGGATGCATCTTTGCTCTTGGCTTTACAGCTTTGCAAAAATGTTGGCAGAGTTCAATCCATTACCAGACAATAAGGACCTCTTTTTCCCTAGTTTAGTCGATAGTAAGGGGCTGAATAACAAGTACAGAAAAATGAAACTATCGCTTTACAAACTTTGTGGGCAGGGTTTGACCCCGAATTCAGAGAAGCTAAACCCCTTGTACCACTTTGAATTTTTTTTTTTTTTTACAGAAAAGGGCGTTTTGGCTAACAAAGGAATGCCAAGCATTTTGTGGTGTTTATGTGTTTGCTGTGTGATAGAATTTTTACACTTTAATATACTTAAAATGGCTAACAAATCTGCTTCAAAAGGACCCTATCTCGGACTAGGACTGCTGCCTGACTCATCCATATTGGATGTGACTTTAGCAGCCTTACACATTTCACTCAAGTGACATTCTGTAGCATTCAACTGCTATCAATTACTCATGTTTGCGGCTACAGAACAGCCCCTCATTTATCTAATAAAAAGAAAAAGAGGTTAATTGTAGTAGATGTCACACAGCAGAACACAGAATAATACCAGAGATGGACATATTACAACTAGTTCCTGATTGGTTTACTTTTATCTGCTCTAACCTTTGTCCACCTCATGTTACTCTTTAAAATTGATCTTTATGCAAAGAAGACACTTACCACATACATTGGAGGGCTACACTGTCTGACACAGTCTGTGTATAGAACCTGAAGGATCCTGCGAATGATTCCAGAATCTGATGGGATACAAGTGGTTGGACATAGAAATTGATTAGTCAAAGTAAACAAATCAAACGGTGATCTAAGTCTTCCTGCTTTTATCTGTCAAAACTGTCCATTACCTAGTCTCCAGCGGCCCACATAATAGAGCTGGGTGCTCAGAACAAGAGTAAACACTATATGAATCACAGAGAATACAATCCAGAATATGGTATTTCCTTTTCCAAATACCTAGCGCAACAGAAAAGAGAATTAAAAATTATATAGAATACAACACTAAAAATTTTCATATATGTATTTAACAGAAACAAAAAAGGTTAACACTGTATAAATCAAGGTTAACAAAACATGCAGAATTTGTGTACACAATGGTGCTACTAAATTGGTAGAATTGTCTGGATCTCCACATAGCACAGGTAAATGTTCAAGTTGTCTAGGGAAACAGGAAAAGCAGCAAGATTTGTTCCTGTGATGGTAAATAAGTCCCAGCTGACCAGTTGGATTTGTTTGTAAACATGGTCATGGAAAATGAGAGAAGGAGGGACAGGGCGAACAACACTCCCCCAAAATATTAAGATCAAATATTTTGGGTGTCTTAAAAGACCGGCAGAATAAACTATCTTAAAATAGCAAATTACCCACTGTGTGTAAAATACTGGAAAATCTAGATATATTCCACGGTACATACCACACCAAGGACGGAGAAGAAGATGACAATAGCTAGGCAGGCATATGCACTATATGCGCTGGCATTTATATCCGGATGCCTTTTCTGATACAGCTTCAGCATGCACAGACCAGCAATCATATACATAAAGGAAGTATCTACAAAAGGAAATGAAATTAAAAGAATGGAGCAGCAAAAAGACTGGAAATATATAAATATATTAAATAAATGGGTAAACACAAACCAAACTGGAAGTTGGTATAGTTGGGGCATACGTGATAGCATGCACTTAGTAGTCCCTCCATCATCAGAGCGGTGCCCATTGCATAGAAAAGACCAAAGTGCTTGGGAATCCCACATTCCTGCACACAAAATAATAATACAAAAATTACACCATGAGAGTTGTAGGAATGTACAAAGTAGTTCAGGTGGAAATGACTACATAAGATCCTTTATGTACAACTTCGAGGAAAAGTCTGAGGTCTTCAGAATTTCTGTGTAAATGGTTCTAATTGTAATCCCATCTTCATCTAATTTCTCTCTCATCAGGCTCATTTTAGTATAAAAACACCACACAATATTTTCAACATACAGATAATAAACAAACAGATAAAACTAATGGGGATTAATAGAGGACAAAAAAAGTAGATAAACACCTAAAAATACAAGACCAGTAAGAGTCATGTAAGTAAAGAACTACATGTACTGCAACAATTGGTAGATTTGATAACTGGATCTCACTAAGTATTAAAAGGTGGAGGGGGAGTTAGTTTTGATCGGTGTAGGATGGGAGTAGGGGATGGTCAAAACAAGACTATTTACAAATGTAATCTAAATCTGTGACATAACCTCTAACCATGTTTAACAATTAAATTGCCACGCACTTGGTTTCACACTGTTTGCCAGAAATCTATTCTCAAAATTGAGGTTTCCAAATGAACATTCTACATACAAATCTGCTGGTATTATCAGATTTGAATTATAACATTCTTTTAATTTATATATTGGCACAACCCCTGCACTTGATGCTTAATGAGTGTGCTGATTCAGGCATATTTTCTTTTTTGGTATAGGAAATAGAGCTACGGATTTCCCATAGAAATTGTGTCTCCCACAGAAATGCACCATTTAAATATATGCCTGGATGGAGAGAAGCTGCAAATGGCAAATCTCTGTACATTTTTACTTCTCTTTGGTAGTTAAACAACTTACCTCAAGATGTCCCCTAGTGTACATGCGGCTGCGGTTATAACTTAACTCTCTCAGCAGTACGATGATTAGGAAAAGCAAACCTAACATGATGTACCCTAGGTTGCTCAGAATGTTGTTAAATGCACTATAAGTAGCAGAAAAATAACAATTAGCATAAAAATAATTATTCACTCATCAGTTGTGAACTAAAATACAAAGGCAGTACTTTAATTACATTGCAACATTATATTTATTTCTACAGTAATCAAATCTGCATGAAACTGCCCATTCTTTAAAAATCATGCCATTTAAATTCATGAGAATAAAGCTGAATTCTGGGTGAAAAAAAATGAGAGAAAACAAATCCTCATAATGGACACAGAGACAATGATAGAAAACCTGACAGTGGTTCTAAGTCCTCAACACTCTATCCATACCTAAATCACAAAAAATAAAATATCTAAAACATAAGTGGGTATGTCCATCCTCTGACAAATTCACCTGTTTGTGTGTTTAGGAATAATATTATTACACAGTATTTTTATAGTGCTGACATATTATGCAGCGCTTTACAAAGTCTAGTCATGTCACTAACTGTCCTTTAAAGGAGCTCACAATCTAATGTCCCTATAATAGTCTTTTGCCTTTAATACAGTCTTGGGTCAGTTTTGGGAGGAAGCCAATTAACCTAACTGCATGTTTTTGGAATGTGGAAGGAAACCGGAATACTCGAAGAAAACCCATGCAACACAGGGAGAACATGCAAACTCCATGCACATAGTGTCCTGGAAGAGATTCAAACCTGGGAGCTCTGGGTTAGCAAATAAACTTGTTCCTAGCATAGCAATATAATGAATGAGTCAAAATACTATAAAGCTAAGTTGACAAAGTACTTTGTGCCTAATGATAATGTATCTGTGGAGGATTCATCCATTTGAAATAATAATGCAGAGTGTTTAATATGTACCTCACTGAACAAAATGTTGAGGCTTTAAAATAATAAATTATTTTTCAATAAAAATCCTTTACAGTCCCCAGGAATACTTACTTCTAGTTACCTATGTTCTAAATCTGCTTTGGTACTATATAACAGGACAGAAAACCATATAAATAATCTTCTAATGTACACACCATCATACAACTTCAACAAAGTTCTATAAAATCCAAATTCTGGCAGCACTGTAACCCTTTGCATCTACTAGATTAGACATTCCCAAACATAGACAAATGAACTGAGCTGCTGAAATAAAACCAGAAACATTTCACAGCTGAGTTATTTTAGGAATGAGCAGATACAAGGTGTGGTACAGCTCCCGTGCTACATACCTAAGAGATCCAAGGGGATGAGCACACATGAAATTATAATAGCAAATGTCTTGATTCCCAGTTACATTCACTACCTGCAAAATAAGGCAAAAAGACCTATGAAAACGATGCCACATGTTCATGTATTTCTGACAAAAGTGCATTTTTCTGTGCTCTTACTGTTTGGTAGGTTATAACAAGCTGTATGACAGGTAGGGCATAAAACACCGCTATTGTGGAGATATTCCTGTACAAAAAAAGAAATAAAAATGAGAATCCAAGGAATCATAAAAAATTATACATGCCAGACTTTTATGCATAATACCTCCAATCTTCTGAAGACACTTGTAATAAAGTAAACATTATCATGCTAGAGTGAGGAAGCTGCCATTGCTGACCTATAAGTGCTATTGTTGGATGATAATGGTGTTGAAACAATGCTATATTGCAAAGTAAGCTGTGCAAGCTTGGACTATAATAGGATGAGATGCTGCAGAAGGCATGGTCATCAGCATTATCCTTCAAGTCTGTAACTAAGCACCTGGCCACACCACTGATTTCTGGATTGACAGGACTATATCTATGCTGCAGAACCCCACTCCCACTGTGCTCCGCAGTGTCTGGGAGGGGGGTCTGTGAGACAGGGTTTTACTCAGTCAGGAATATCAAAAGATGATTTGGTTTCCTTTATGAGGTTTTTGTATCGTGCAGTAAATGATTCTGGGAAAGGTGTAGACTGTCAAACAGAAGCCTTAAGCTGTACTTTACAAAAATAAAAACTAGGGTAAGCTTAGCCTTTGACTTTCAGGATATTAGTGGATATTCATTTATAATTTATAGATTCAACAGTGCACCTACCAGAAATATATTTGGTACTTTTTCCGCATTACACGTTTGTCTTTTCTGGCCAGGTCAGAAACACAAAGATACTTCTAAAAAAAAAAAAAAAAAAAAAAGACAAAAATTACCATTATGGAAACATTATACTTTCATCATTCACAGATATGTTCTTTATTTCCTATGTTTAAAGATAATATATAATTTTGAATATTTAGTCAGATAGCTTTGTATAGATAGCTACTATTTCACATTTATAGAACCTGTATTATGTTTTTTTTTTTTTACACAAATTATTTCAAAAACTCAGTAAACTTAGGTATAGAAAGTTTAAAAAAAATCACTATACACCAGAATTAAAATCTATGACATAAATTTGATTCAAAAACTTTTTGTTTAGGGTAACAGAGTAATAAGCCTTGCAATATGTACCTCTGTGAACTATGTTGAATCATATTTGTGACCTTGGGTTTAGGTACACTTTAGATATTATTTTAGAAAGACTTATTTAGAATAAACCTTCCTGCCAAAGCACATTTCAGTTCACCTTTGTCCTGATAACATTCTTATCAGATTCAATGTCAGTCAATGTATCATAATCATCCTCTTCTACAGAGCTCAGAGACTCCAATCTTGGACGGGATGCAAAGTGCTCAAGAGATTTGTCTAAAAAAAAACACAAAAAAAAAACCATTAATATATCGCTGCATTCTATAATATAAACCTATATATGCACATAAACAGACCTTTAAAAATGTGTTGCTACAGAATATGGTATGGAGATATACATTATTATTATTATTAATAATCTTTAATTATAAAGCGCTATAATATTACACAGTGCCGTACATTAATAAAGGGTTGCAATTAACAGACAAATACAAACAATGACATGGGAGGGTAAGAGGATCCTGCCCAAACAGTTTACAATCTTTGTGTGCGTATATAACTGCTTGTTTAATATCTAATCGGCTAATAACATGGCAGCAACTTATGCATTTAGGAATGTAGTTAATACTGAACGTTATAATAGGGAAGAAGGGTGACTTTAAATATGGCATAGTTGGTAGTGCCAGGGGGGCTGGCAGTATTGCAGAAACAAAAAATGTCTTATAGTATGTTTTCTATCTGAAATTGGAACTAGAGTCCCATTTTGAAAAGTTGGTGACCAGGCAGGTGTTTTTTTGCAGAAGGTACATTGCCTCCTCCCTTTCTGCAATAACTGTTCTTACCAGCCGATTTCCAACCCAAATTTTGCCGAGCTGCACAAAACCTTATGAGTTTTTTAGGTAATGTTACTCTGTCATAAGTGTTGGCACACAAATATTTCCATTTACAGTTTGCCTGATTAAGGCTGGGTCTACATGGACATTTCTAAAAACACATGTAAACGTTCCTATTGCATTTATATGCGCTTTATGCACTTTTCTTAGCGTTTTAAAGCTTGTCTTTAAAACGCTGGAAAATATCTATGCCGCGTTTTCCCACGTTTATGTTTAAAGTGCTCAAAGATGCAGAGTAAAAAGTTTCCCATCACAATATAATTTTTTTTCTCACTGTATTTTCTATCATACTTAAACAGCATTTTTCTTTAATTGTATCAATTTTATGTTTGGGAACATTTGAATCAATATTTACTGCAGGTTAAAATAATTTTTTAAGTATTTAACATATTTTAAGTCTTCGTTGTGATCTTATTAATGATCCTATGAAAAAAATAGTACAAACTTAGACATAAAACTGACTTTTTAGCTTTTTACCACAGATAACACCATGCAATAGGATCACTCCCATTTATTAGATGTAGCACTAAGTTACCTGTATAACTGTATGAGGCTTCTGCTGAAGATACCAGACTGTCTGTACAATCTTCTGGACTGGGCACAGAGCTATTCTCTGCTGCAGATTAAGGAAAAATGTTTATACACAATAACAGTGTACTGTCAATTTAATAAAACTCATTTATGAATACTGGAGTTGCTTTTCCCAACAACCCATATACCATTTGTAAAAAAGAAGAATTGTGTATTTGGTTATTTACCTGCATTTTAGCATTATTAAGTTTAAATACAGATGTACAAACAATAAAATTATCTGTAATTCAGCAATTATTTTCAATAAGTCCCCTGTGTGGACCTATCCCTGCATTACAACATTATTACACGTTGAGAAGACTTACCCAGTGAGCCGTAGCCGCAACCGTCATATTTTTGTGCTATAGATGACTTTCCTGAAAGCACAGACAATACAGTGATAAATAGAAGCTGGAAAAACGCATGCATTGTCTCTGTATGTAATGTACACCTCTATAAGTCATAAAAAGGTTGGGATCTGTGAATTACTCTGCAAAGTTTGTCTTGTCACTTGGTTATGCACTGGATGCATCCAACGTGACTGAACAGCCAGGGTGAACCACGTCCCAAGGCATTTTATGTAGGTAGCAGTGCATTGTGAAATTTTATTATGCTTTCCTGTTTACATTGTTTAGTAAAGTTTCTTAAAAAATAATTTGTTTTATTGTTGCAAAAAAATAAAAGAAACTTACTAGCCTAAACATCCTGGGTTACTCTGATACACAGATCACAACCTCTTTTGGGAATGTAGTCCAAGATATATGTATCACCAAGTTAACCTGACCATTCGGAAATCTTCATCATTGCTTACAAATATTATTTTGTACAAATGCTCTGTAGGTTACAAACACAACACCAAGCTTTCTTAGCTTCAAGGAAACATTTTGGCAAACCTAATTTTCACCTTTAAATTGCTGAATGAGCATGTGAAAACCACTAGTACCAGATGAAGATATGTAAAGGGTCACATCAAGGTTTTGTGAAAAAAAACAAACAAAAAAAACAAAAAACAAATAGGAAACACACATGAAAATGAAATGTTAGTGAATGGTTATGCCATAAAAGCAAACCTGTAGTGCAGTACTTAAAAGACAAGGATTATGGATTCAAACCTAAAAGCATTAAGTGCTACCACTGCAACATTAGTTCTTCCAAAAAATCTTACCAAGAAGTGAGGCTGCAAATGGTGAACAATGGAAAGCAGAAAAATAAAGAAATAAGGACTGGTTAAATCACAAAACTAAATAACTACTATCTAAATGACATTTAGAACCAATAATGCAATCCAGTAAACACAGTAATCGTGTTAAAGTCAAAAGGTTTACTTAAGTTTTTTTAAACTTATGTTGGGCAACCCCTGCAGAATAATTGCACAATTCTAATAAGGATCAATGGAGGCCAGCTTGAGGGTACTTTCTGTAGCTTCCGATGCACAACTCTCTCTCTCTCTTTCTCATGACCATTAACTAACCAAATGCAAAGGAAGGTTTTACCCCAAATGAGAGCAAAACCTTCCTTCTGATAGGCCTGATGTGATGTGATTCTGATGTGAGAGGCCACAAGGAGTCTGTTCCAGCGTCACAAGCATGTTCCAAGATCACATAATTACAAAGAAAAAGGAGTAGGGAAGACCTGTAAAGTCTAAATGAAAATACGACAATTTAGTACTTTTAATTCACAGCCAACCAGGTTCCTGTGGCAACTCTCTGTACTAGGCCCCATCTGCATATTCAATAAATGTCTTCAGAGGCAGGGAAAGAGCAGAAGAGATGGCCATGGCTTTGGAACTCAAAGAGCTTTACAGCTAACTAGAACATCCTGCATTTGGTTCTACCGAGGGTCACTTCCAGATTGTCCCTGCAATGTCCAGTGCAGCAGAATTCAAGTGCAATACTCTTGCATGACACCTGGATAGCTGCAAAAGGGTAGGCAAGCTCTCGAAGAAATCAGTCAAATATTGATTAAAAAAGCCTGAATAAAGAAATAATTATGACTGTATTTTTTTCGTTGTCCAGTGTCCAATCCTTCAGTCAGTGACTGTCATTAGGACAATAATTACCAGTCTGTTGGCCGAAATAGAGCATTATTGAGCATATGGGGCATTTTTTCCACTAAGGGGAAAGAGATGCGGATCGACTCTCTCCCCCCTCCCCTTTACAGTGGGCTACGTCACCCAGTCTCGCACCTGCACAGTGAAATTGGGTGACGTAGCAATAAAGCCAGAAAAGGAGAGTGAAGATAGCGGTGCCCAGCACTCCCCCAGTGCCAGGGTGCAAAATTCTAGGACAATGTAGGACTGGATCGAGGGAAGGTCCTGTCCCATTGAGGGATCTGCGTGATTAAAGGCAAGTCTGATTTTTTATTTTTACTTTCGTTTTAGTTTCGCTTTAAGTTGTGAAGACCATTCTTCAATGAGGATAAGTGAACTAATTTAGAATCAGCAGATCCCTCTTCTGGTATATTAAAAAATGTTGGACGTTAAGTAAAATAGAAATCCAACACTATACAGTTCCCGCTAGTATTTACACAGTATTTTACGTTTTAAAGGGATTAAAAAAAAAAAAGTGGCAGAAGCCCTGTCGGCACAAGAAAAAAATGTCATGTCTAGCAATAATTAACACAAACAATAAGAATGAATTCCAAAACATCATCATGTGTTGATGTGTGCTAAACACAATTGCGTGCTCTGCTTCTTCGTTTTAATAAAAAAAAAAACAAAAAAAAAAAAACACATGTGCTTGGTTCAGGGCTGGAGCCAAAATATTTTTTTAAATGCATGCTCCAGCAGATTGCAATTTGTTGTAAAGCTGAACTGCAATTTAGTTCATTATTTGCCATTTTTCACTCCATGCACACCAATGCTCACCATAATTTTTAATGTTCCCAAGGTAATTATCTACAAAAAAACCCTAGTACCAGGTTTAGGAAGATTGTTTCTTGCATTCATCCTTTAATCTGCCCTATGATAAATTCTTGTTTCTCTGACAGCATAATTACCTGTTTCATCATTCAGAGCACCCACAGAATGCAGCAAGCCTGCTTCCTTCTTGTTTCTTCTAGATACAAAAACAGAAATGTGAGACATTCCACAAGGCAAAACGATTTTCATTCTGATTAAACATTATCAGCCTTTAGGCAAGGGGTGAGTTTTAATGACCTCACATTTTACAATCAGGGTGACGTTTAATAAACTAAAATGAATTATAATTGTAATTATGATGTAATTAGGAGTATTACACGACAATAGATCAAGCAGTAGTACCCTATTTCTTCTACAAAAAATCTGATTTTTTTTTATAATTTGCTATAGAGATCCTAAAAACTAATTGGCTTTAAAATTTGATCAGAGTGCCAATGCAGTAACCCACAGTAACAAATCAGAACTTGTCTTGCCCTGTAGAGATTTCTGATAGGTGAATGCTGATACTCTGCTACATATTATTGCACTTTTTTAAACAAGGCTGTAGATGTTTCTCAAAGCAGCCAATCCTAACAACCCACTCAATTGCTGCAGGAAAAAAAAACAATTTGTTGGGAGATGGTGTTATTGAACTCCAATCATTTGAAAGCTGTCCAGCTCTGCCATATGCAGAGGCATGTATACAACGAGTTATGCTAATATATTATTACGTCCGCTATTTGCTTCTTTTTAGTGATGTTTATGAATGCATATCTGAAAAGTTACAAGCTAAAAAGTTGTGAGCTAGGAATTACATTTACACTGTCCATTTAGCAAGCAAGCAGCAAAAAGTCCTGCAGGCTATATTTTATGCTAGATGGCTTGCATAATTCCAAATCAAACTACTGAACTGAACCTTTCTAAGATGTAAAAGTACATGTTTTACCATTCTGCTTATATTTTTACCTTATTGCCCCTCATTACCATGCTAATTACATTTTAACTGTAACCTGGTTTTATTACATACCTTTTTTGGGGGCCCAGTGATATCATCACAGGCTCTCTGTGCTTCTCTGTGTATTGCAATGAAATAATGGCTGATTGGAGGGTCTTGTAGGGTGCTGGGACAGTAAGGCTGGGGTGAGGGAGAGGGAAAGTTTAAATGATCCTGGATGTGATCCAGTCAGGTAATGAGGTGGCGCTATCTGATTTGTTCCAGTTTTTCATTCACACCGTCATACCTAATTGTAGTCACATTAAGCCAAACTTTTTTTATTTTTATTTTTTTGTAATATTAAAGACATTTCACGGCTTATCCAAGCTGTTTCAGAAGTCCAATTTATTTTGACCAACTACTAATAAACAAAAAATGACCTTGTTATAAATAAAAACCTTCACAGACAACGTGTGACAAGATTACAGTGTGCACTGAGATCATTGGAAACAATTTCAGTACAAGAAAGGAGACCAAAAAATTAGGAAACATGTGTTCAGCTTAAATTTGTTAAAAATTCCAATTATTTTTTTTTTAACTCCTAAAGGAGTTACACCTTGGCATGCCCTTTACAACATTTAATATGTTAGTACATATTGCATCATTTAGATTGTATAGGTATATTTCCTTTACCAGCACACAAACTCTATAGCTAAAAAGACTGCAGTATTTTTCAAGATAATGCAGATAAGTCTACCCAAACAGAGACATTTTGACACTGTTGATCACCCCCTTCTAATACAAATCTATAGGTATCAGTGACACTGCTCTCTCTTTGTTTGCTTCCTATCTGTCTGACCGCTCCTTTCAAGTTTCTTTCAATGGTAGTTCCTCCTCTCCCACTCTCCTCCTTGTTGGTGTTCCCCAAGGGTCAGTCCTTGAACCGGGACCGGTTCTCTTCTCTCTGTACACCACCTCTCTTGGTAGTCTCATATCCTTCTTTGGCTTACAGTACCATCTGTATGCTGATGACACTCAAATCTATCTGTCCACCCCTGACTCATCTCCCTCAGTCCTGGATAAGGCCTCATGCTGCCTGACGGCCATCTTATCATGGATGTCTGACCGATTCCTGAAACTCAACCTGGATAAAACAGAACTCGTCATCTTTCCCCCTCAAATTCCAAATCTCCCCCTGACATATTTTTAACTGTTATTCGGCCCTCCCCTCAGGCACGTTGTCTTGGCGTAACCTTTGATTCTGCCCTCTCATTTACCCCTATATTCAGAAAATTTCCAGGTCATGTCACTTTCACCTACACAACATCTCCAAAATCTGCCCCTAACCTGTCCCCAGAGACCACCAAACTCCTTGTACATGCTCTTATCATCTCTCGTCTGGACTACTGTAACATTCTCCTCTCTGGTATTCCACCTACCAGTCTCTGCTCTACAATCTATTATGAATGCTGCAGCCAGACTCATCCATCCTTCCCTCCGCTCCTCTTCTGCTGCATCTCTTTGTAGTACACTGGCTTCCATTTCACCTTAGAATCAAATTCAAGCTCCTGTGTTTTGCCTTCAAATCTCTCCACAGTTTTTGTCCCACTTACCTTTCTGACCTGGTAAAAAAAAAATACTGCCCTAGCTGCTCTCTCCGCACTTCTGATGATCTACAACTGACTTTCTCACTCATAACCCCATCACACGCACAGCTACAAGACTTTTCTAGTGCTGCCCCGATTCTCTGGAATGGTCTTACCCGTCCTATTCAGCTTGCTCCTACTTTCTGCTCATTTAAAAGAGCACTCAAAACCCATTTTTCCAATTTCCCTATCCATCTTTTTCTGTCTTTTGAAACCATCACTACTTACCTCCCCCCTATTGTGTGTTAATTCCCCCACCTACTAGATTGTAAGCTCTTCGGGGCAGGGTCCTCTCCTCCTGTGTCACTGTCTGTATTCGTCTGCCATTTGCAACCCCTATTTAGTGTATAGCGCTGTGTAATATATTGGCACTATATAAATCCTGTTTATTATTATTAATAATAATAATAACAGACATTATGGGTAACATTTTATTATTCTGAATCCTACAAACAAAACAGGCTACTTCTTGAAGAGATTTCATGTTATTAGACCATATCATCAGTGAAGTAAGGGTTGTCATGAATAAAATCTGTTAATGGGAATTTGTAAGGTATCTTACGTTGTTCCATTTATTTTGGTTTTGTATGCCTGACGATATGTATGCTGTTGAATTTTATTAAATTATTAATATTTATTTAAAAAAAAGGCTGGGCATAGAAAACAACATAGCAAGCTGCGTGTCACAGCAGAATATTTTGTCAAAGGCCTAAACATTCACCCAATGTACAATCATTTAACAGATATGTGAATGTACTCTAGAATGTTCACAATATTTGCAGCTCATTGACTGGCATCCAGAAACACCAATGCCCTTCTAGGATCAATAGTACCAATTCAGGAATGCTAAGATTTATAACGGAGACACAATTAGCTCTGAATCATCAAGTGAAGTTTACTTAAAAAATTCTTGCCATTACATGAGGCAACAAGGAAAGAATTTTACAGATGACATGCCGGTAATCTTCGCATTTACAATACTAATGGGAGATATTTTGGTGGAAAAGTTGTTTTCAGACATTTATTTCTAATTTATATTGACTGATAACTTTTTATTGTTTGAAGCTTACCTCCATTGCTGCCAGCAATATATGATTAGTGCAAATATGTAGAAAGACAAGAAAACACCTGAACAGAACAGCATCCCACCAACATAAGTTGTCCCTACGAAAGAAAGCAAAACATAAGCACCATGAAATGGACACACAAAAAAATCCCCCAACCTGCCCCTTTCACATACTGCTAATGGCGGGGCTGACCAAGACTTCCAGCGTCTTATGGCGATCTCCATGCTCTATAGGGGTATCTGAAACAAATATAATCATTATGAGTATATATCATGAAAAACAGAAACCTCCCTTTGTTTAATAGGGATCTTCGGGTGTTTTCACACACTGTTCACCATTCCCATTCAGGGCTCTTTTTTTAATGATTGGAATCTTTTAAAAGGGCCTTACATTAAAAAATCACATTCTAATACTATGATTTGATTTGTTCATTCAGCTGTTTAATATATTTGAAATATGTAAAAACAAGCTAAGCTTTTGCTATTGAGAGCACAGTGGAATAGCAATGTAGATATGTATGCCTTTATACAGGGCTGATATCTTCTGAAAGTGAAGTGAATATTATAGGGATGTAGAAGGAAACCTGAGTGCCTGGAGAAAACCCATAGAATAAAATAAATAAATAAATCTCCATTCAGAGGGAATCTAAGGCTTTATACACATGTTCAATAATTGTCATGGGAAAGTATTTTTCACAATCCTTTCCATCAACAAAAGACTGACAGATGAGTGGTGTACGTACAGCACCGTTCTGCTCTATGGAGGGGGGGAGGCGAAGCAAGAGGGACCACGCTGCGTTTTCTTCTCTTCACTTTCATTACGATTGTTCGTCCTTCGTGGATCCGCCAGGACAAATCTATGATTAACATCAGATGAGCGCTGCACACACTACAGATTCTTGTCTGATACCAGCACTGAGGCGATTATCGGAAGAGAATCATCTGACGTGTGTACGTAACCATACACTACAAGGTGAAAGCAACAGCAGATTGGATAACAATGGTCCCAAAGGGGCTTGCTAAATGCAAGTGTGCTCATGGGAAACATGCTGACAGAAGGAGAATCCAGAGTGGGTAGAAGAATAACTTAGTTACCCCCTTTTCCTGGCAAGTCAGCAGGCTAGGGGAGGAGAGACAGCACCACTATATTCCTTCCATGGGCTATACCTTTAACAAAGAGAGTGGTGTCTGTACTTTGTGGCAATGCTGTTCAAGTCTCCAGACTAGATGTCAGGTAAACCAACTCCCTGATATGTATTACATGTGTTATTTAGCTCTTTGCCTAAAGTTCAACTGTAAGGAATAAAACTGAGCAAAGGATACATAAAAAGATACCTGGATTTAAGGGATAATAAGGCAGGCCTCCACCACAGGCTTCATCCTCTGTTTTTACAACAACGACGATATAGAAACCACCCTTGTTAAAATCCTTTTTCTGAAAGCAGAGAATACAAATGAGGCATGAGGCAATGAAGCAAAAAAACTAGCAGCTGTCTGAAATGTACATTGGCACACCAACAAGAATTACAATTGATCATTTGCCATATGAAATTTATTGAATGGTAAGGTAAGCATTTAAAATGTCACGTTTGTAACAATCAAAACAGAAACAGAAACACCTTCTATTCTAAGTTTATAGAGAAACGGATAAAATATTAAACAAATCAATATTTTCTTACTAATAAAAAAACAAACATTGCCTGGTAAATTTAGGTAAAATATGAATGAATTTAGGTAAAATATGAAATAATAAAATATGACACTCAATCACCTGCACTGTGATAGCAGCTTTTTTGGTCATCGTCTGATACATGCCGGTGAAAGCCACATTATTATCAAGGTCATATACAGGGCACTGCAAGAAAATGCAAGAACAATGTTTAGCAAATGAAAAAGGCTAATAAAGTTCATCCTCCAACTAGCTACTAAATGTAAACAATATTATCTAAAGCAGACAAACCAGTTGCGTTCTTACAACTTCACACAAAGGTCACTTTCAGAACCAAATCACTCATGTAAAAAAGTAAGATCACCCTATGGAAAGTGATTTGTTCCCACTTATCTGAACAGACAAATATTAGCTCCTTATTTAGATGTCAATAAATAAAGGTAAAATGTCTGAACAAACTGACATGATGGGGCTGATTTATGAAATCTCTCAAACGCTGAAGAAGATACACTTTCATTAGTGAAGCTAGCCTAGAGTGGGTTTCTTAAAGTGTGTACGTGTGTGTGTGTGGCCATTCATGTAAAGAATCCCAAAAAAGGAATCTTACAACTGGAGAAATTTTGACTTTGAAAGTAGTTTTGTGTTAAAAAAAAAATAAAAAAAATCAGATATTGGGGGGCAGTTATGCAAAATTATATATATATATATATTTACTTTTTCCACAGTACACAGCTAAATTCATTGATATTTTTGACTAAAAAGTGTATAAAATGTACATTTACATTGCACTTTTTCCAGTTTTACCACCTTTATGTGTTTAAACAAAAGAGCTCATCTTAGCCTCTGTTGGAAAAGTAAATATGCTTCTAGGGCTTGGAAAAGTGTGAGAAGTCAGATAGTTAAAGGCAAAGTGAATTGTCCCAGGACAAATAAGAAAAAATACATTCAGACCTCCTGATCTAATTACCGTACTTGTTCTGGGTCAATGACTTGGAAAATATTAGACAAGGCCGACCAGGCATCTAACATTTTTAACAGGGGGTTCAACAATTGCCACCATACATATTTCTTTCATGAAAAATTAGTCGAAGTGACCCTATCACCAAATAATACATAATAGTTTCATCCGGAAAATAATAATCACTTTTCTCAGTGTACATGCCATCATACACTGCTCTTGCCCCCACAAAGTCTGTTCAAAAACGTCTTGCAGTGTTTATCCTCTGGGTTCTCCGCAGTTCTTGGCCATTCCAACCTATGACCTTCACATCGCTGTTGGACTGAATAGTGATGTGAAGGTCAGCAGGAAAAACCATTAGGAGATGTGGGTGGCACAGCAGATTAACATTCACGGGTGTGAGTTTGCCAGCAGATTTGTGGACATTAAATCTGAAGCAATTTTTGTCTGTATGGGCACCAGGAAAGGTGAGATTTGGGGATCCTATGTAGGGCTATCATTGGGGATCTTCGAAAAGTGCTAGTTGCCTAGCTATACCTGGTCACTGACCTGGAACAAGTATGTAGCAAATGACATTCAAATTTCCTATCTACACCTGCTCCCAAGATACCTAATATACAGCTCCTTGTGTGTGTATACCTACCATAATATCCTGTATGGAGATGACAGAACAGGGGAAGGCAGAAAGAGACGAAACCTTTACAATCACAGAGTCTACTTCCGTAGGAAACACATATTTAAAATACTGCAAAGAAACAGGAGAAAAGAGTAAAGAACAGCAAAAACATTTGTAACAATAACAAACATAAAATACTGACAGCTCCCACAAGATATATAATATTTATTGTGAAAAGGAAGTTAAAACATTTTTCCTAGTTCTACAAAAAGTGCAAAAGGACCGAAAGTTGATTTACCCACTAAGCTAGGATACATATATAGCAAGCATGGGAAGTCATCAGACTGCCTGGGTAACATCAGTAAGTCACTTTATTGGTAATTTCTATATGTTTTACCATTGGTATGGGGGTAATAATGTAAAACTTCAATACACTGCAAAGATTTTGAAAAATATCGTTTAGTGCAGTTTAGTGATGGTACACTTTTGTACAGGTCTTCATTTACAGTAAGGAACACAGTATGTCAATGTTCTAGTACAATAAAACAAGTACATGTTCTACACGTACATTTGCATAGGGCAAAAAGCTTTGGAATGCAGACATAAAAAGGTTGGTTTTAGTTATTATCAATTGAATTTAAAGGGTTCTGTTTAAAAGCAGTGGTGTGGCTTCATCACAACTATATTGCTTATTTATAAAGCAAAAATTGCACATCTATAAAACACAGTGGTTTGCTTTGAAAATGTACAGGAGAGGGCTGGATCATACCAGGTATCTGACCCACTGTATGAAACATATGGGACAAACCTAAATGTTTTGGTGTCCAGCCTATTGGCATTCAAGTATTTGCATACCTCACGATTCTCTCATAAGCCTAGCTTCCTTTCTCAAGAACCAGCTCAATAGGGGGGGATGAACGGATCTGACAAGAGAATGACTCAAAATATTCTGCTGTGAACCATGAGGATAAATTGCTCCATCATCCATGCAGCTAGAGAGGTCAGGTAAATCTAATCTGATATCACAATTAATGGATTGCTCAGACAGCCTCTTACACTACATAGCCCCAAGTACATTTTCACAGATCAAATATTAAACACAATTTGTCCAGAGTAGTAATTTACTAATTGGTTATTAGTTACTGCACATAGGAATTCTAAGACATTTTAATGAGTTGTTCTAATATTCCTACTTTTTTCATAACACAGCAAACTGTATAACTTGTTTCACATCTCAGCATTAATTCAAAGAAAAACTACAGTTTGCAGTAGTTGTCATCAGAGTCAATTGCACTGGAGTAGTGGTTGTTATACATATGTTGGCACTATTATCTAGCTGTATGAAACTAGCACCAACATCACAACATTCAGTTCAATTTATGTGGCTGGTAAAAGGTCTAGAAGAATCTTGTTAGCCAACACTATACACTCTGGATTCTTTTCTCGCTTGTCTTGTTTACTGTCATATATAGAAGGTGCAATGCAGCCTTTACCACTCTGATTTACCCCAATCTGTTTCTTTAATCTCTCATGTTAGGTCAGAGCAGCACATTTTATTTTTTCAACTCCTTTTGCAACTATCCCTAACTTCTTGTGTGGTCACCAGTAACAAGAAATCTTCCCAAGGCCACACAGACAACAAAAGATCTTTATTCTATCCAAAGAAAATAACGTTTTGTTGGCTGCAGTTCCACTTGCGACAGTTAGAATGTAGCTCTGCCAGTAGTTATAGAAAAGAAATATGAAACAATAAATATGGAGGATGAATTTCTTTAAACTGAATGCAAGACTCAAATCACCCTTTTTATGGAAACATTCAAAAGTATAGCCCTTTCAAATAAATAAGGTATACCGGAAAATAATTAAATTTAATTATATGCACGGGACTTTATAAAAAACTGCGAGTCTTAGTAAAGATATCTAAGTCATGACTGTAAGGGACTTTTCAATGTAAAAAAAAAACAAAAACAAAAATCTGTATGATATTAACATTAAAGTGTACATAAAACTTTATTTTGTTTATTTGTGTATTTTTTACAGGGTAAATTTTAAACCCCTGCCATGGTCGTAATGACTGATGTGAGTGCTCATTCTTCACTTCCTGTTGCACAGACAGATATCTCTGCTGGAAGAGATCCCCTCATTTTCTGTTCCTATGACAACTCAAAAACATTAGATGTACTCAAGACAATGTTACCTGGAGAAATAGAGGAATGAATCTTCCAAGGAAGGCAAGAATGAGGACTAAACAAAAGGTTCTACTCCCCCAAGTCTATCCAAAACGTTACAAAGACTGGTTTTACATACAGAAATAATAGGAGTAGTAGTTCACCTCCAGGTAGAAACACAAACCCTGGGTACACCTGGACAAAGGCTTCAGATTCTCAAATGAGCCATCTCATGATGATGATAATGATAATCATTAACAACAGATAGCATAACGTAAGGGAAGTGATAAGCTTGTGAATGAAAAATATTCACCTTGCAGACTATGTATGGACAATCACAAAATTGAATATAATTAATTAGAACACTAGACTGATTTTGAAATACACAGAACACCAATATATCCACAACTGAAAACACATAAATCTTGTCTGTAGCTGATACACATAACGTATACTTGCCACCTTTACACATTATACCTGAGGCTGAGCGGGAGTTGCATTAAAACTGAACGGTTCTTTTGTCCTACAAAAACAAAGATCCCATGAAATTCACTCTGGAAGAGATATCATATCATACAAATAACAATAACTGTATCAATTGCTTCTTACCGCAGTACGAAATTCTCTACATGTGTAACACGCAGGATGTATGTGGTGTTTTTCTCCGAGAGGGTGGAAACATCGACATAGAAGGACTCCGTCTCTGACTCTGCCCTGGCTGGCGGTTGGCACAATGTGCGTCCAACATCCCGGTATTGGTAATTACGCTGAAATCTAAAGAAAGACTATTTGTATACATTGCTACATTTGGAGACGACTGTGTAATTTAATAAAGAAAGAAAAAGAAAATGAGGCAGATAAAATTATACACATACGGACAGACAAAAAAATAAAGTCTAGCCTATATCATAACAGATTTTATACTTAAAGGGCCTGATTATTACAGCTCTCCAAGGCTGGAGAAGATACACTTTCATTAATAAAGCTGGGTAATCCAGCAAACCTGGAATGGATCTAGTTCAGGAATGAAAACATTTGTTAACAAATAGCAAATGACTTAAGAAATCCATTCCAGGTTTGCTGGATCACACAGCTTCACTGATGAAAGTGTGTGCTCTTCAGCATTAGAGAGCTTTAATAAATCAGCCCCCATCATGTCAGTTTTGTGTGCCAGGCATTTTACCTATTTTTTACCTTTACTTCTCATAAGCTATATACAGAAGCTTCCTGTGAACATATGGACAATGTATGGACAGCTATACTAAACAACTTCCCTGCATACTTCTTGTAGTCAGCTCAGGAGTAAGCAGCAAAAAAACTGACAACACTTTAGTATAACCAGAGAAAATGTCACCCTAGAAAAAGGCTGCTTGTAGATAAAACCTTATGGTAACATCCCGAAACATTAAAATATAAAAGCAGGAGATAATAAAATAAAGGAATAAAATGTTTGATATAACAGGAATATGTACAGATTAGTTCAAACATAATGATTTAGACACACCTAAAATCATTCCATTTCATGCTTAAAGAAAATGAAAAATCATTACTTACAATCCCCTAAGGGTGAGAGGTACTTGGAAAGACACAACAGCCTCCTTTTGCCGGACGCCAAAAAGCAGCGGTGTCCCCTTCTGATCCGATAGCACTTTAACAGACACTCTGACCCCTTCCGTCTAAGTAAGAATAAAGACAATCCATGACACTAAATAACTGGAAAATATCAGTACCAGGGACATAGCAATGAGAAAAACGACAATGGTGCTAACCCAGTGGTGATCAGCTTACATAATATGTGAGACCACACACGGACACAGAGGTGCGGATGTATTATTTTGTAATGCTACAGAAAGCTGTCAGTGGCTGCAGACATACAATGATAGATGGTCGGAATCATGAACATGCTATGGGAGTCCTTGGCGCCTGGAGCCATGTTTCAGGAATCTGAGATAGATTAAAGATATGCTAAGTGAGGCTGATAGGGTTTACAGGTATTACAATAAACTTTTGCTGCTTACAGCCTTTAAAAAAAACAAAAAAAAAACCTGTACCATATCTGACCATCTCCTGTGGCATGTCTTTAGGCTCAACTATATCCCATTGTTATAGATCAGAAGGAAAAAAAAAACATAGAAAGATTAAAAGCATGAACAGTGTAAAAAAGTAACTATATACCAGACTAAAGAATATCTTTTGATTGTTGGCTTTAGTAGGCACCATACTATACACTGTCTGAGGGGCCCTGAGGGCCATAGGTTGAACATCTGAGCTTTGACCAAACTCCGCTCCATACAATATTATATAAATGTTTGGAGAATTGAATTTTATTACAAGACTCAAGAAAGCAGGCAAGTTACCAAGTTACTCCCTGCAGCCTCTCATACATTAATTTCTTGTCTCCTTCCCTGGTATATGTAGGAAACACCTCTAGCCATGATCAAATGACTCAATGACACAATTATTATTTAATGTTACAGCCTTTTATGGTGCCAGATTTTGCATTAAACCTTTACCAATGTTCCAGTGTTGGACTACAATATGTCTTGGCTGACAAGAAGAACAGATAGGACAATTTATAAATGTCAAACACAAACCTTTACAAGAAAATCTGTGTACTTAAAAATATTATGCAAACATTATAACTGGTATAACAACATTTATTAAATGCCTATTTCTGCTGTCTGCAGCCTTACTTTCTGCCTTGCACAGTTGTACAGACTCCTCTCCTGTACTGAAATAGCTTCCTCTGATTTCCCTGCACACTGTGAGCTTCCTACAGTATGAGCAAACCTAATTTCCTGGCCGATGGACATTCAGAATCATCTAGCCCTTGCCTCCCCAGCCCTACAGTCCCTGCCCCCTTTATTCATTTGATTTCAATTATGGAGGCCTAGAATTAAATATAAGTATTATCACAGCTTCCTGTTTTCCAGATGTTTTCCCCACCTATGATCTGCTTGCATTGCAGACTTAACGATGACTACAGTTGGTCCAGAAGATGTAGAACATTTGACATTTGTGCAAATGGTTCCGACTTAAAACTGAGCCAATCAAACTCAGCAAGTTGTCATTTGCATGAAATGTGCATATGATTTGCATAAAAGTCACATTTTCTGCATCTCATTGGCTATCTCTAGTGATGATGTCACAATCTAAAATCAGATATGTAATCCAAGCAGAAAAGTAATATTTTGTAACTTCATTTGCATTTTAATTAGGAGGGAATGAAGAACTAGAGACCGCAAAATATCAACAGATTGATATTCAGTTTTAAAAGGACTTTTTGTGTCGATAACTAAATACCTGAATGTGCTTTATACATGCATATATCTTTTATGTGATAGGTTTTCATTATATACATTTTATATATAGGCTAAACTGTCCAGTATCAGTGATTGGGACACTATGGAACTAGAAGAAGAGTGTTTGAGAATTAAACCATGTGACCATAAAAAGGAAGTGATGTAAGCACCCCTGGCAGTGATAGTTCAGTTGACATGTAAAAATGGAGACAACCAGATATAAAAGCAATATAAATATTAGGATTACTACAAATTTATAAACTCTATGCAGCTATGAGAATCATTTTTTGCGTTTGTCATCCTTTAGGGCTTGTTTTTGCAAGAAATTTTACTTGCACAAGCAAATGCAAATTAGGTAAAAAAAAAATTTCACCATTATCTCTGTTTCAGTGATAATTAAACAATTAGGTTTGACAAATGAAGCCAACAAGTAACAAGTAACACAGTGCTACCATATCTTGCTGTATTAAGCAGTAGCAGAGCTGATGACTAGATTTATGACCTGATATATAATGTACTATAACCCTGATGTGGTTGTGCTGGAAGGAGCACATTAAATTCCATTACAATGCAAAATCATCTTCTGCAATAACCCACAAATATCTAACAACTGATGTAACTTTGTATAGTGGAGTGAGAACAAATCTCACCAAATCAATGTCAGACTGAAGGTCAGGAATCCAAATCACCTACATGAAGTCATGTCAGCTAATAGGCACGATAACGGTTTCTGACACCAAGGGAGTGCTAACTTTATACACAGTACACTAATATGTTTACAGAACTTTTACAAGAAGATCTAATGCCCGCCGGTATAAATATTGTAAGCATTTCTGGGCATCCTGTGCCATTTTTGTATTAGTTTGTCATTTGTAACCCCTATTTAATGTACAGCGCTGCATAATATGTATGTGCTATATAAATACAATTTATTATTATTTATAATAATAATAAATAAAAATAATATTAATAAAAAATATATTGAAAAATTTCACAAATTTTGTGTACCTGGACTGCCTTTCAATGTATCCCTCACATATAGAATCATAAGACACCATACATTCCTACTAATAAATCCGGACCCTTTGGTTTTTTCACAGATACTGGAATTTTACATGAATTTTACGCTTTAGTCTCTGCTTCAATAGAAGAATCACACAGTAAAAAAAACACAACTGAAGTTCTACTTTAAAAGTTTGGCATCAGGCAGGTTGTAAGGGTTGCAAGGGACAGCTGATGTGCCTTCTGCATTAAGCTTACAAAGCACAGCTCAGAGTTTGGTGTCAGAGTACCCATCAATCTCTGCAGGTGCCAGGACTGAATGAACTACGGCACGCCTGACGGAAGTTATCCTGGCCCAGCCAATCAAATGGCCATATATCAGGATGCGGAACAAAGAAGAGAGAAGGTGCAAGAGAACAGGGAGAAGTGAGTATCAGCAGGGATGGGAGTTATCTAGAGATAGTTGCCAGTAGTAGTGTATTGTTGTAGTGTGGTGGCTAAAGGAAGCAGGTGGAAGTAAAAAAATAGATGAAAAGTTAATTTGATAACTGAGTTTATTTTATCTAGTATATGAGATTACTAAAATATGTTCATAAAGCTCGCAGCTTGAATTTTATCTATAGAATGAATCTTACCTTGTTTCTTAGCATGGTATGGTTGAAGGCATATATACTTTGTACATCATTATTCACAGAGTCATTATATTCCTTATTAAATTCTGCAGTTGTCTGTTGGATTATTTTGGTTGAAACTTCATCCACCCCCTCCGCAGACCACAGTAACAGCAGACATATTCCCAGGGTGAACATCTCCAAGGAGGAGTGCAGAGATCCTTCTGTCCTGTGGACCTTCCAGCAACAGCAGGTCATGCCACACCTTATACAATCAGAAGGCTGCATGCCTGAGTCACCAGCAGATAGCTGCGAACCTATGAGAAATGAAAACATAATATTAAGGTACAGAAGGAACACAGAACATTGGTTGTCAGCACGCACACTCCAGGCCTGGGTACAAATAATTGGAACACAAGGATCAGGGAAATATCAGCTCAAGAGGTCTGGGGAGAAATTCCTTACCAGATTATACAGAAACGCTAAACAGATACAAATGACTGCAGTTTGGTAGCTTACAATGCATTTTATTCTGTAAGAAGTGAAGCCTCTTGCTGTCCTCATACAGATGTTGGGAGGGAAACGAAACACAAGCAGGCAATCAGTAAAGCTGAAGTGCCAGTAGTATGTGGACAGGAGGAGAGAGAAGAGTTTTCCTGAAACTGCTTTTTAGCTCTTCTCTCTATTACGTGAGGCTTCATATCCCTGACCTAAGGATAAATTAGAGAGCAACTGAAAAATATAAAAAAACTAATGGCCACATAAAATGAAAGAATATTCATAGAGATATTTCATATATACAAGACTAAAAAGGAAGGAAAAAAAGAAAATATGCAAACCAGGAATAAAGATACTTCAAAGCAGAATTAGAATAAAAATGTGGCATCCCTATGCACCTCCAAAATGCAAGCTGCACTGTATTTGCAAGAGCCATTGCACAGACACAAACACACATACATAAACACACATTTGTTGCAGCGCGACTAGACACCACGACACACACAGCGCAACAAGACACCTGTGACATGGGTGACTGCTTTCTAAAAGCACAAGATATAACATGGACGGGGGGCACCATTATCAAAAAGCAGAACTTTCAATGTGGCACAACACTAGGTCATCTTCAGTTCAGCTGTTGCAAGAGTTGTCCATTGCATTTCATAAGACAACTGTGGTAAATCTTAGGAAATAATGATTCTCAGAATTACAAAATTTAGGACAATTCCAGGCTCGTTTACAGCTTTGACTGAAAAAGTTCATGTCCCTTTTATGATCTGTTGACATACATGATGGGAATGGAATCACACGTCAATGAATGACACATTTCAAAAGTAATAAAAACACCCCACACCTACACATCTAGCTTTGTATATACAGGTAGTCTCTGGGTTTCATACGAGATAGGGACTGTAGGTTTGTTCTTAAGTTGAATTTGTATGTAGGTCCGAACAGGTACATTATTTTAATCAATGCAATTAGGACAGATGTTTGTCTCAACATATTATTAGGCAGTGTGGTGTCAGTTACTGTATAAAATCCTCACTGTGAGTTGACCACAAACAAAGCAAAAAAAAATTGTTATGGAGGCTAGACATTCATTAACTTCTGGAGCAAGCTGTGCTTTGATATGCAAAAAGAAACAACTGCAGAGTTTGTCTTGGTCAATAAAGGGTTACAAGAGGCTGCAGAAAGAGCTCACCCACCTAACATCACCAACATACTCAGCTGTGTTTAGCAAATTATTTCTTCTGCAAATTTAAAGGACCTCCATGATCTTTTTGGCTATCTGTAAGGGTGACATTCTTCCCACTGACCAGCAATGTAAGAGGCATTCTTCCTACGGACCACCACACTAATATACTGTGAGCTGTGGGTATAGGAATTATAGAAGGGGCTCCCTGAAGTTCTTAATGTTATTTCTTGGGATTGTCAATATGAAAAACTCTGTACTAGGCTATGGTGTTTGTGTACTTATACACAAGGAAGGGATTTTTTTGGGTGTGTACAGTGTGACTGTAATATCAGTGGACATTTTGTATGCTTTTATAGTGAGATTAAGGGACACAAAGACACCAAATGGCCAATGTCGGATTGCTGGATATTACCCAAACTACCAGACATGGTTGGTGAAAAAGATAAGAACCTCCATCCACAATTCTCAGCAGACATTTGTGTATTTAAACCAAACAAATACCAGAAGTAAACCAAGCAGATACACACACTCCACAAAACACAGACAACTGGAGACAAAGACGTACACAACAATAACAACAAAGACAACATAATTTCATACATGGATGCTTCAAAACACAGGACACCCCTACTCCAAATCTACAGCAACACCACAACACTGGGGACAACACCAACACAGCAACGACACAATCACACCCTACTGTGGGATGAATAAAGAGGTTTGTTATGGCAAACTCAAAAAAGAACAAATCATACATTCCAGTACAACATAACACAGCCAAGCAATTGGGTCATTCCCATTAAATAAGACCACTAATCTATACAGAAGATACCTAAATCAATTAAGCGTGAAAAAGTCTGTGAATATACCTTCCTGCTTCTGGCTGTCTCTTTCACCACACCACTGGACCTGATGCTTTTTGGTACATCCCTCACCGTTTATCCCCAGAATTGTACAGGGGAGTATTTGTGCATGTTCACCCCTGAAGAGATATCTTTCTAAATAGCCTAATAAAGCTTCTAAAATACACAACGCTCTTCTCAAATCTCCTGAAGAAGCTGGTAGGCGAAACGCGTAGGGATTGGAAAGTTATATTTACATACTTTTTTGCTTTTAATTGATTGAGGGATCCTCTGTATAGATTAGTGGTCTAAATGGGAATGACCCAATTGCTTGGCTGTGGTATGTTGTACTGGATTGTATGAATTGTTCTTATTTGAATACACCTAAAGAGGTATTAAACTCAAAAGTCCCCCAAAAGAAAAAAAAAAAAAAATACACTTACCTTCAATCTCGCAGTGCAGTTTATCGGTCCAGGGGTTTCTTCCATCAGGTCCCCCGTCATCCGTCTTCGAGTCGGTGCTCCAGGCGCCGCAATTTTCCGCTCTTTTTCCGGGTTCTTGTTCCCAGGCACAAGATCAGGTGATGTAGATGGGGAAAAAAACTTGCGGATGTCACTGCACATGCGTGACATCCCCTTTTAATGAAAGGGCTCCTTCTGCTCATGCATGAGATGCTTGGGCATGTGTAGAAGGAGCACCCAAGAGCCTCCCGGGATGCGTGACGTGGGTATCCCGAGAGGTTTTGTGCCCCCATCGATTCTCGATTGCCTAGGCCAGGGGTTCTTAACCTTTTGATGACTCCAGACCCCCAATGGATTGTCCAATATGGTCCCATACCCCCTTTATTTTACTGTCTAAATAATCATCATCATTCCTTATATTAGTTGCCAGTGTGACTTCCAAATGTGTCAACAGCTTGAATTTACTGTACTTTATGTATGGATAGCTAGGAAGAGAACATGAAATAAAACCATAAGGATTGATAACTGTCATATTTATTTACAAAAAGCAAAATTAAAAAATGACAAATATACAAACAGCTACAACTATTTTACAATATAACTTTGATTCACCTGTTTCAGATTATAAACCAATAATTTTACTTCTTACAGTTTACTATTACACAAAAGAAGAAAACAAACTCAAATGTATGAGTTTTTCAATATCCTGACCCTGTAACACAGACTTTCACTGATCTAGTGAGATATTTGCTGCTGTGTTTGTGCAAAGTATGGAATGGGGGTACAGATACAGACAACGCCACTGGCATGTCATCTGACACATCAAGTCAATTTCTCCACTTTGATTTCAGATCTAATAATGTACGCAAGTATAAACTATTACATTAAATAAAATAAATACCAGTACCCAGAGATCGGGTCCAATACCCCGGCATTTGGATGGATGCACAGTATGGATACCCCCGGTTAACAACCCCTGGCCTAGGCGATAGAGAATTAGGGGCGGTGTTGCACCCTTTTTTTTTTAAAGGGTGTTGCACCTAAATAAAACACAAACAGAATTTTTAACTTACACAAAAGGGCTCTCTATTATTTTATGTAAAGAGAAAATTCTGAGTTTAGGAACACTTTAATTGTGCTTTTTCTTGTCACCCCAGTGTATGACACAATCACAGAGATGATATAATACAAAGATGTATGACAACAATACACAACAACACCCAGCTGTATGCCATGATCACAGGGACACAACAATGACACAATCACAGAAATGTTACAATGTAAAGAAGTGCAGTCACCACAGCTGTATGACAACATTACAGTGACACAACAACACAAAGGACAACACACTCACCCAGCTGTATGATAATAATACACTGACACCGATGACACAAGCACACACCCCGGCTCTATACACACAGTGACACCGGGACACAAAGCCCGCACACCCCGCCTGTTGTCACCGCTCACTCACCGTTCTCCTCATCCTCCCCCTGAGGATTCCCCTCCTCCACCTCCACCTGCCCGCTGTCTCCAGCACTGTTCTGTGTATGTGGAAGAACCAACCAATGACGGGGCGGGGCTCCTGTGAGGTAACGCGACGCTATTGGTGTAGAGGTTTGGTGACAGGGTGAAGGAACTGTGTGGAAATATCAGGGGCGCAGTGACGTGATGTTTACCTTCATATCATGCACAGATTATACACACATAGCGCCCCACGGGAATACCGAACACGGCTTTATTGATATTGGAAACACAGTAACTCTCCTGCTGCAGTACACAGGCTCGGTTATCACATCATTCATGCTTAATACACGGTATTTTCTATTCTGCCATATCAACCAAGCCTCGGCCTGGACAAAAACCACGCCTCAATTGGAGTAAGAGGAGCCAAGCCTCGTTTTAGGAATTAGCCTTGATTATAAATGCAGCCAGGTCTCTAGGAAGGAGCCAAGCCTCGTTCCCAACTTTACATAAACAATCCTCAGCGTGCAGGAGCCAAGCCTCGATCTGAATCCCAGACGTCTGCTTCCCTTTTCCACATTTGTTTCATACATTTCACGAATCATTTCTATAACAAAATCATGGGAGAAATAAAACTAATGTATGGAGTTTAAATTAATGTTATTACATAGAGATGAAAAGATGAAGTTTATTCTTTTATATTGGATAATCCTGGTTCCTCTTTTCATCCTTCATCAACCTGATCATGAGGATGATGATTATTATTATTATTATTATTAATAATAATTATACAGAATTTATATAGTGCCAACATATCACACAGCACTCTACATTAAATAGGGGTAGCAAATGGCAGGTACAGTGACACAGGAGGAGAGGACCCTGCCCTGAAGAGCTTACAATCTAAGAGAAGGGGGAAGTAGCACACTATAGGAGGAGACATAGTAGAAGGAAAAAACACCTCTCTCTTCATTTCTCTTTTTAAATTAGACACAGTGACACCGTCAGTAGGTCTTTGTGCTTCTCTATGCAATGCAGACACATCATTGCTTGTGGAAAGGTCTGGTCAGGTAAGAATATTGTAGTTTGCACTCTAAAATGAGATGCTGGGCCTCAATAATTAGAAAAAATAAATGAAATGAATGAAAATAACAATCCATCATACTGGAAAGTAGCTGGAAAGGTTCACATTGTGCAGAGGAAATCAGAATATGCAAATTCAGCAAAGAAGCCTGCAAACGGTGCAAGACTGACTGCATAGCTGGGAATCAGCTTTTAAAACGTTATAAAACACATTCACAAGCATAAAGCAGAGAATAACAGACCTGAGTATGATCTCATTTATTCCTAATAATTCAGTGCCTCATCATTCATTTTCTACAAAGTAGTCCGCAAGTTAAGGACATCTGACATACAGCTGAGGTTTGGGTGATCCTAGGGGTGAGCTCTTTTGCAGCCTCCTGTAACTCTTTAATGACCAAGACAAACGCTGCAGTTGTTTCTTTTTGCATAGCAAAGCACAACTTGCTCCAGAATGAATGTCTAAGCTCCATAAAGTTTTTTTTTCTTTGCTTTGTTTGTGATTAAGTCACAGTGAGGCTTGTATACAGTAACTGACACCACACTGCCTAATAATATGTTGAGACAAACATCTGTCCTAATTGCATTTATTAAAATATCGTACCTGTTCCAACTTACATACAAATCCAACTTAAGAACAAACCTACAGTCCCTATCTCGTACGTAACCCAGGGACTACCTGGATTGAGTTGCTGCAGGGAGAAGCTACATGTATTATATAAATTTTATATCTACACATTATCACATTATTTTATGCTACGTTAGAGGCTGGTAAAGAAGGACATGTTCTACAATATGGAGGTTATCCTAGCAGAGGGGGGGTAGGTGAGGGGTTAAGTGTGAAGGGTTGTAAGGAATAATTAGCACACAGTTTAGTACTGCTGCGCCCCTTCCAGGAAGATTTATTTTTTTCCAGATGGCCATCAATTATGGGGCAAAAAATATTCAGATAGCATCATAAGATATGGTCCCCTGGGACCAGTTTCAACTTGAAACCTTTTTACCTGAATTTCTATCAATACAATCCTGGAAGCACTATATACCTCAGGAAGCTAGTCTCCCCCCTCAAACTTTTCTCTCTCTGTTAGTCCATTTCTCTTCAACCCAATTACAATATTTTTGCTCTTCAACCCAATTACAATATTGCAGGAATCCTGTGGTTATGCAGATTACATTACTCCTCGGGAGGAAGACTGTTAATCAAAAATAGTGGTATTAGTTAAGATGCTGATCTTTTATTGATAACTGTTACATCTTACATGTACCTATCTGTATTAGGCTTTTTCTGTATACAAGTTCCTGTTATTATATTTCACTAATATAGCCTGACCTGTATATTCACATTTTACTGTTCGTATCTTACTTCTTTAAAAACTTCAACAAAAATTTACATTAACATCTGAAGCAAAGATGCTTAGAACAAGATGATCGTCCCGGAGTATGTATGAGAAGTAATGTACACCACATCAAGGTGAAAGTTGTACTACAAGCCTAAGCAAAGGACAAACCATTTCTGGAGAAAAACAGAACCCAGCTTATTGGGAGTCCTGTAGTCTAGCCAAGACTGGTGATGACGCTCAATGTTCTTGGTGAGCTTTGGACTGATCTGTATCTAACCTTTGTACATATTTGTCTGTGCAATGTCTGCTACAAAAAAATGTACAATTCTGTATTTGCACATTCACACACCTGTTTCTGTTATTCTGGTAGCAGAAAATTTTAAAGGTTTCTGAGTGCAGTGTTTGAATTTCAAACTAAATTGTATGTAGTGTATTTTATTTATATATTTTACTTAAGTTTATTTTTTTTGTCTACATCACTATTTAAAAAGCAGGAAATCAGACATTACGCTGGTGGAGAATCTTCTAGGGTCACATGTTTTATTGGCAGTAACTGATTCTCCACCTTTATAAAAAAGAGCCCATCAAAAACAGCAAATGCAAAATGTGCTTTTCTGCTTTATTTACACTTTCTTCATTAGTTGTCAATAGAGTAAGCAATGCACAAACCTAAATTATTTGTACACCTTTTTAACCTTCCTGGCAGTATTCCTGAGTGTTGCTCGGGGTTAAGTTTATGTACCAAAAGCAGTAGCCCTGAGCCACACTCGGGTGGCATTGTAAATTACTTACCTGGTCCAGACAATCCCATGGCACCCTCAGGCGATGCCCACCCAGCATGTGTCCCCTGGCCTCACATCCCCAACATAATCAATGGGACGTCTGGGGGTGGTGCGCTGGGGGGGGGGGTCTGGCTGGAAATTTAAATAGAATACACCGCTTTGACATTCAAGGTTACTAACATAATCAGACCGCCAGGGAGGTTAATGGCCGATTAGAGTTTTCTTTGATAAATGTTTTTATTAAATACACTGCATTTATTATACAGGTTTGCTGGGTATCATGGCAACCAAAGCTGAAACTGGGCATACACAGCTCTGCTTTTTTATTTTTTATTTTTTACAGATACCCAAAGTGATCAAACAGGTAGGAGGGAATATTGCAGAAGGAACATAGCCTGTTCCTTTTTTTGCAATAATGACCACCCTGAATAAAATTCAAGACAAAGGAAGCACATAATGCGATACATGTTATATAAATTGCATTGACTTTTACCTGGGACACACTGCCACCTTCAGGCTGGTGTGAACTCTGTAGTATCTGTTCATAAAGGCCCAACTTTACCTTGTTTTCACGATTTATCTATTTTTTAAAGAAAAATGATTTTGACAGAAAGACAGAGACAAGGGTACCACTGATATTTTTATAACTTTGCTCCATACACACATGACAATAAGGAGGAACAATCCAATTCATTATGCTATATGCAGAAGCAAAAGCACTGAGGATGCAAAATCTACAACTTGAGTCCTAAACCTGTACAGATCCAAGAGGCACAGACAGCGCTTAATACACTACAAGATAACCTATCTGCAGCTTTTATTGGCCCTTAATGTTTCACCACCCACACCCTTTATTATTGAGTCATGGCTACATATTGCTCTAGGCTTCGGTACTAAGCCACTTTGTAACCCATAATGCCCAATTTCCTAGTCGATGATCTGAATCTTTAGGACAGATATTTTTTTTCAGTAACTTCTGCTTTGGTCCCTGACCACAACACACTTATCAATAAAGGATTCATACAAGCAATACATTTATATTCACGTACATTTCCAAGACTGCTTATGCACTGCGCAATAAGGACAGTTACAGAACAAAACTTACCAGATAATAAAATAAACTAAGGGTATTTTTAGTTTGGTACAGGTTGCAGTGGCAATGACATGATTAAACTGCAGACAGTTCCACTTCCACAATGGTGAAGCTAATAATGCTAATAATTTGCTTTATTCAATGCATTTCACTTCTTTTTTTTGTGTATCACTACCCTTCACACCAGGGTTGTCTGTCATACAACCTTTACCTTTGTAACTCTTTGCAGGAACCTGAAATTTGTAACTCTAAAGAGGAAAGTTTAATTAAATAGGGAGATCGCTGATTCGGGAGGCAAGTCCTGAACATCAGCTTATATGTAAACACTACACAAAGGCTTCACAATGGCTGCACAGCCAGATTTTGAAGGGAGGCTTCTCTCTTCACTAGATTAACCAAGGAAAATATACAGCCTACGTCACACTACGATTTTTGGTATCCTACCACTGCCAACGTCAACAATCCATATCCCAATCCTGCAACTCTGATGCCATGGGGTAGGCTTCGATGATGTTAAGTGGTCAATAATACAGGAGACAATAAAGGGGGTTTGCAGAGGTTGGATTTGAGCAGGTGTATATACATTGAGCATGTAGATGTACAGCTGAGGCAATTGTAGTGAGCGAGGGGTAGGGGGGCAGCCAATGATGTAACACTGACAACAGGATGAGTGACACGGTGATCAGGCCAAGGTGACTTGTTTTTCCTCCGGGGTTTCCTCCAGCAGTTGCATAATTAGTTCATGAAGTGGCCTGCAGACCTTAGCATAGCCAATAGCCGTGAGGTGGAGGAAATCGAACATGTCATTTCGAGAGATAGTGCCATCTGAGTGAACAAAGCCAAAATCTACGTCCAGCAACTGCACTCCAGGAAGACGTGGGAGCCATGAGCGCAAAAGCTGGTTGACGCGGGAATTCTTCTCACGTAGTGGGTTTGGCTTCTCCCCACGTGGCAGTAATCCCTGTTGGGTGAAAAAAGAAGGGTTAACCACAGGGATATGTTGGAAATGTAAAACTGTTACAACACATTGTTTTGATCACCCCTATGAGTTTTGGATCAGACTATAAACATTAGATCCCATACATATTTTGTAATACTAACCTAGGGTAAAAAATGTGGCTGTTATTGCTAGCTTTCAGAACAGTAGTTAATAGAAATGCGCAACACAGCACAACTAACACTGCCATCCCTAACAGAATACCCTTCTTCATCACCATTGCATAACATAAAATGATCGGGGAGAATTTCTTTCCTAATTCCTCATGCCCACCTGTCCCATAATCTCGTCACTGGAACATTACATCTTATTCCCTCATCAACTGCCCTGTTCCCTTTGCCTTTCCACTTATCCTTTCAAACTCCCAATACTTCCTACCCCACCATACACTGTTGTGCATTAACGGGGACAAGGAGAATTAGGATTTTTTGTTAAGGCATTTAGGGGGTTAAAAAAAAACTCTTTATTCTAGAGTACATATAATAATTCTCACAACTGCGGAATGTAGAAAAAAGAAATGAATATCAATTTACAAATTCAAAAATATCCATTCTGCATGATCTCTTTCCAAAAAATAATTAACATGATTGTGGGTTTAAACGCTGATGAGAAAACTCTGCAGCTGAAAATGAAAGTTCAACAGCCACAGTCATCCCATAAATGGCTTCTCCATCACCAAAAAGAGATGATTTTTCTTGTTTTCTACCTACCACGACAATTATTTTGGCTTGTGGCTGCAATACGTTGATGAGGTTTATGATGGCTTCCACACCTCCAGCCACTTCTTCTGCAGAGTTTTCATGGTTATTGGTGCCAATCCATAAAACAATAACCTGAGTAGAGAAAAGGGTCAATTTATTTCAGAAGTAAAGCATTTTACCATTTTTATTCCAGATTAGATTTATAACAGGTTTTTCCTACCTTGGGTTTGATATTTTCTAGTTCTCCATTTTGAAGTCTCCAAAGAACATGGCGAGTGGTGTCCCCACCAATGCCAAAATTTAATGCATGTAGGGGAGAGAACAGTTCCCTCCAAATCTTTGGAAGATATAGACAGAATACATATGAATATATAATACAATATTGTGTCTATACTGCATGATAAGAAGACAGGTTTCAAATCTTCATTTACACTGTATATATCAATGTTATGTGATATTTAAATATATTGTAAAACATTTAGTAAATTGTTTGGACACAATGATTAACCCTTTGACCAATGCATCTTTACAACTGACCTCTTTTTTCTGCTTTTTTTTCCAGGAACTGAAACCCAACAGCTATTAAATCAAAGCCTGGGCTGCCTGAATTTTTGATTGAAAAGTTTAAACTGTCCCTTTGGACTATTGGCCAGAGATGGCTATAATATGTTCTGAAGAAAACAAACCAAGGCTAGAATCCATGCAGAAACAGATTTCAGATACAGTCATTACAAATATCCTATTCATGAGACGGTAAGTGGAATTAAGTAAATGTATAAAGTACAACTCTGCCCAGGTTATGGAAATACCAGAAAACATGGGACATGTTAAATAAAACATTATTAAAGAACATTGCACCAAGATAAAATCCCTAACTGACCTCTGTTGCTCTACAGTAAAGATTTTTACTCTCAAAGATCACAGTAAAGACTTTGTTGTCTAGCCACCTCTAGCAAAATTTGCTGTTATAAGGCAGGCAGTCTGTAAAGTTGTTCCTGATAATAAATTTAGGAGAGGAGTTGCAATATCAGTGCTTCTGTTCCAAACTTTGAAAATATTTTATTTCACAATGCCTGCAGCTACAGGTGAATGAAGATTTGTTTTCAAATGCTTTTACTGCCTGTTTAGAGTATGTATTTTTGTTGTGAACAGTCTGGGCACAGGTTCACATACATTTTTTTTGGTTCTGCATATTTCAACTTGTGAGTACTTTCTGAATGAAAATGTCTTAAAATACCTTTGTGTATTAGTGAACACACGGCTTCCTGATCGTACACTGCAGTGCTTGTATAACTGGGTAACAGCCATGGCCTTCAGTGTTTGTACCCTAATACACTTGGATTTCACATGATTGCTGATTACTAGGTCTGGCTCTGGTGCCAGCAGAACCAAATAGAGAAGACTTAAGTTGTTAGTACATTGTCTATTTGGCTACATACCATCTGCAGTTAGGTACATTGCCCTTTAATCACAATCATTTTTGTGAATTTTTTTCTAAGAGCATTGGAGTGGTTTGCTTTTATACTTTTTAAAGATATTAAAATTCTGTACAAGAGCAAAAAAAGAAGGGAGGGGAAGGAGAGGAATTATTTCTCAGAGTCATTTATTTGTGCATTTATTTACTTTAAAAAAAACTTAAAAAACACAAAGGAAATGTATAAAATGTATTCCATTTAGATATGCTCACTAATATTGTTGCCTCTAAATCCTGACAATGAGCATATAAAACTCTAACAATAAAGACAAACTAGTTAAAAAAATGTATTACCTCATACTGCTGCATTAACTGCACCATAGAGTCACCAACAAACAAAACATCTGGCTCTTTGTCTTTGCAGTCCAAAACAAACCTGTTGTGCTGAAAAAGTGAAAAGAAGAAGTCATTTCAATAGATCAACCCAAAGGGGGTCCAATTATTCAAAAATGTTTAATGCTCAATGATATAACTACAAAAACACAAGAAAAACTTGACATTTATCATCAGTGTGGGCAACGGTGATGATTAATGTGTTTGTTATGTGTACCTGGCACTTCAGTTTCTAATTACATGCATAAATAAATAAAGTTTGTAGGATTAGAGGCAGGCTCAGACCTGCATAAGGATGGAGTGATCCCAGGCAGGCTCCTCGCGGCTGGCACTTTGCCAGCTGCTCAGTCACTTGCACCACAGCACTGGATCTTAAAGAACTAATTTCAGATTGCAGATTTGAGAGCTGGTGGCAGTGACTAGTACAGTACCACTCACTGCTGCCCCTGCATTCTCTATGGGGCTGCCACAGGTAAAAGCCACTTGTAGTCTCTCCCCTAAGGCAGCTGTTTTTTCAAAACATAAATGCATGTACCCATTGGAAAAAAAAAAAAACATTTTACCTGCCTAACAATGATGCAGATATTTCCACTCACAAAGTGTGTCCTGTATAAATGTATATTCAACATCTTTCCAGTAAGAGAAATGCAACTGCTTTTATGCAACTGCTTAAAAGCCAGCAACAGTTTGGTCAAAAGCTGTACATACAGTAGTTTTTGGCACATCCCAGACCAGATTCACACACCTGTCCTGTATTTTATGCACACTGGTTTACTGAAGTGCCATTCATTCCTGATAAAAATCAATAAATCTGTAATGCAGCACACCACAAGGAACAATAAAGCAGGCAGAGTTATCTTTTGCAGAACTGCCAGGCTATTTAGTATAATGTACACCGTGACATGGAGGTGAAGCTCAATGTATGATCCCAGGAGAGCTGGCTTCCAGGAATAGATAAATATTTATTTGAGTCTGGCCATTAAAGTTTTCTGAAGATCTGGAACCCAGAAAAGGGCCATGTTAGGATGCCAGCACTAGTAAAGGGCAAGGAGAGGTGAGATTAGAAAAAAATTGCATACAGGCAGGTCAGTTGACATTTTCCAAAGAGACATCAACTGTCCGTTCTGCAAGAAAAAGCCTGCCGGTCATGTCTGTCCAAAACCTCACCTAGCATCTAGTTTATTATATATATTATACAAATGGAATTGATTGATGTAAAACCCCACAACCAGGACTCCTTAGTCCTGGTTGTACAATAAGTGGTTAATCACAGATTTTAAAACTCTAAAGGAAAAAGTACTTGAATTTTAAATATCCCCTATATTACCTGAGAGAGCCATCGGTCATCTCCCTGAACATCCTCAGCAGCATGAGGGACAGCAGCAGAGTTTGTGTCCCCCTGACTCATTATGCAGACAGTCTGCCTGTAAAGAAAAAGGAGTTCATAAGAGATTTGAAGTAAACATCACAATACAAATGCAAACAAAAAATCCCACTTTCTGGCCGATACCCTCTCTTGGCGGTCTCTTCACTCCAAATAGAGAACTAGGCCTCCCCTCTCTTTACTCTTTAATCCAATAATATAAAAAAGCCTTTTACTAGTGTATGTGCTTGCAGTGCAGACAATTCTTATTTTACATTTCATTATTGCTGTGCCACAGGAAAAGCAGGAAATATTTTCTGTGAGGACATTGAGAGAAAGTAAAAACAGCGGTCCTAATCCTTCCTTTCTTTAAAATACAAATTTACAGTTCTGCCTGTTAAAAACCCAACCTAGTCATTATGAATTACACAAATTCTTAGGTCTATTTCCTTAACATGTCACTGAATCCTCATCTCAAAATACATTATCATAGCAACAACAAACTGTAAATTCTCACTTCATAATTTATTATGCATATTGAGCTTACAATGCATGTCTTTAAAAGTTTGTTTGATCTACGTTCATTCCAAACTTCTGTCTCAGAGGCTAAATCATGCATATACCACAAGATCCATGATGACTTTCCTGCATTCCATAAAACAAAGCTCCAATAATATTAGTGATTTCCTGGGAACGCTGTCAGTTAGTGGTAGTGGTGTAACAGCGCACTTACAGGTTGTAAAACACCTGGCAAAATTTACAGAAATGCTACTCATGAAGGATGTTCATTCAGATGTTTTACTTTGTACTCAGGTATGGGCAGAGGGAGCCTTTTCATCAAAAGGGGAAAAAAAATTGCCGATCTCATGCATGCGCAGTGAGATGTTTTTTCCAACTTATGTCACCCAATCTCGCACCTGTGTCGGGAGATGTAGGAAGAAGAACCTGGAAGAGGAGAAGATGGGGCGCCTGGAGTGCCGGCCTGAAGACAGATGCCGAGACGACGAGGGACCCAATGGAGGAGACCTCCGGATGTATCAGATTGCCTTGCGGGATTGAAAGTAAGTGTATTTTTTGTGTTTTGGGGAATTTTGAGTTTAGTTCCTTTTTAAGTACAGCAGGTGACAGATCTGCTTTGCAGTATGGAAACTTGCCAATGGGACATTTGGTTTTGTTCAGCATAAGGCTATGTACACATGTCAGATGATTCTCATCTGATAATCCCCTCAAGGCTGATATCGGACGAGAATATGGCGTGTGTACAGAGATCATTGTTCATGGAATCTGTCCTGGTGGATCCACGGATGACAAACAATCATATTGGAAGTAAAGGGGAGAGAGCGCAGCGGGGTGCCACTCCATCATTCTGCTACACAGAGCAGAACAGTGCTGTATGTACAGCCCACATCCATGCATGGTTCAGTCTTTTGTCCTTGGAAAGGATTGTGAAAGAACCTTTCCAACAACAAATATTGAACGTGTATATGCAGCCTTAGCCTATCGAATTTAAAGATGACAATCAAAAATCTAGCTATCGATAATCCAGATCCTTCAGTTTTCTGGCATGAATTTCGGAGCACATTTTAATACAGGGACTGTGGTACACTGTTTGGCCACTAATGTTTTGATGGCACTGTTCTGCAGAAACAGCTTGCTGCTGCACTAAATACACGTTGAGACGTCCCTGCTGCCTGCTCTCCGGAACTGTGCCAGATGTCCGCAGGTGCTGCGTGAGGAAGCCTGCCCTGTGGGTGGAGGTAAGTATAACCATCACAAATCCTGAATTTTCAAAAATTCCAGCACTCCTCAGGTTGCCCGATTTTTGATTGTAAACTGTATTATGAAACACCAAAGATAAAAAGAAAATAAGGGCTAGAAGAGTACAGGAAAGGGCAGGCCAGGTGAGGATGGTGGGATAAAGTTGTCAAACAGACGAGAAACATACTGCAGTGTATGGAAAGGATAGTGGAACTCAGGGCTCAGCTGAAGTGACAATGCAGCCTATTTATATTTATTAAGTTTAAATGGTTTATGGAACAGTCAAAACATCTTCATCCTTTGCAGTTTTGCTATAAAAGTATTGGGAACTCCTCCCAGATAACTGTCTGTAGAATGGGCACCCCCCCAAAAAAAATTACATCACCTTTTGTTCCAATGATAGCTGTGAAGAGATTTGAATAAAGTTTCTTAGTTTTTCTCAAGACAACAATAGTCAACATTAGAAAAGGTGAATCTACCCAGCAGATAAACGCGAAGCAATAAGGATTTGACAAATGTTTTAACATTTCTTTTGAAAACTATGCCTATAGATACACTTTACAAAAAATCTAATTTTTATTGTGTAGGTCCTCTGTGTAGCCAAAACTTCTCTGCCACACTGAGGCATGTACTCCACAAAAGCTCTGATGACATCCTTCGTGACCTAAGCTGCATCATTGCTTCTGCTGACCTGCCTTCTATCTAATATTGTATCCTGCTCTGACTTCTTATCAAGGTAAATCAGACAAATGCAGACAGCAATCCACATGATCTAAAAACAACACAATTTGTCAGACCCAACTACCTTGTAGTACCTTGTACCCAAGACCAAACCAGTTCTAACACTCCTTTGTCCTTTGTAGGTGCTGTGGCAGAAGACAAGGTTCAGCATGGGTACTCGGATTGGTTTCCTACTACAAAGCAAGCTTCAATTCATTGTCTGTCCTGACACATTTCTACTATTGTCAGCATTCAGTTACAAGGCGTGCTATAGTACCGTGTTTCCCCGATGATAAGGCAGGGCCATCAAATAAGACAGCCCCCCCTTTTCATGTTAAAATGAAAAATAAGCCCCCCCCCCGCAAATAAGCCACCCAAAAAAAATAATTAAAATATTATACTCACCCGATACCCGATCCTGCGTGTGTTTCTGGCTGCAGCGTCTCTCTTCTCTCCTCTGCCAGCATCGTGTTTTCTCCTGTCTGTAAAGCAAAGCGAAAGAAGCCGGCACAGCGCCACCTGCTGTTCCCCTGTCCTAACTGCCGTGCAATAGAAAAAAAGCACAGCGTAATCAGAAGGGGAATTTGAATGACAGAGTGATCAGAAGGGGAGTTTGAATGACACAAGATGATCAGAAAGGGAATTTGAATTGCACATGAGTGATCAGAAAGGGAATTTGAATTGCACATGAGTGATCAGAAGGGGACAATGATTGGCACAGATTGATCAGAAGTGGACATGAATGGCTGTAGTCTTCTTCATGGGTAAATAAGGCATCCCCCTGAAAATAAGCCCTAGAGCATATTTTGGCCTTCAAAAAAAAATAAGACAGTGTCTTATCATCGGGGAAACAGGGTAGCTCTTCTCCCTGCAATGAGCCTTTCAATGAGCCCTCACCACACTGTAAGCAGTTCACTAGCTCCTCTTCCTTAGACCACATTTGGTAATTCCAGGCAATGCATAACATTGACGTTTTGAAGATGCTCTGACCCAGTCCACTAATCATCATAATTTGGCCCACAATTTGGTAAGCGAACACAGACTTTTTTGTGTGTATGAGCACAAAATGATCTAGAAAGGACAATTAAGAAAAAGGACTCCTGTAACATTTGTAAGCACAATAACTGCAAACAGAAATACCACAAAAACAACAGAGCACCTCCAGTGCAAACAAAGGGAATGTTAAAGTCAGATGTATGGCTTCATCAAGAATGTATACCACAGCCTATAAAATGGATACATCATTGTAGTTTGACTGCAAACAAGAGGCAGGGAAGGTGCAACATTTCTGCATTTTTTCCTACACCTAGTAGAAAACCAATTTCTAAATTGAATCTATTTTCATGTTGCTTGAGTACAGCAAAATTCACTTGTGGGGTTAACATTCAATGCAGAAGACATTTCATTTAATGCATACATGTTTGTGCCCCACTGTAGAGTTTAACTAAAGAATATTATCTAACAACAATTGAGGTAAAGGAGAAGAAGACAATGCACTGTAATTTGGTACCCACAGAGTTTGTGCAGGCGTGTCTGTATACGGATTATATTACAAGCAGTATAAGAACTGATGGATTGTGTTAAACCTATTTTTTTAGGCTGCTTCGCTCACCATAACACACAAAATAACATCCGCTGAAATTTTAAAAGCCGGTACACTGATATGGATAGAAGTGGGTTACCAATGTACTGCAAAACAGGTGTGATGTGGAGGTGCACCAGTGTGACATTTCAAAAGGAACTGTGATGCACTAACAAACAAAACATATTGTGCATGTGTATATGTTCAGCATTCTTTTACCCTGAAAAGGAAGATATATACTTATTTCTTCTGCCACCTACATTTCTCTAGCACACTACCTTTCAGGTCAGTTAAAGTGACTCGAATGATCTTTTTTGCTATCTGCAAGCGTGACATTCTTATCAGTGGCCAGCAACGTAAGATGCATTTTCCCCAATAACCTCAATGTTTATATACTGTGAGCTGCAGTTATATTTATAGCAGGGGTCCTCTGAGTACTGTATTAAGTTTCCCCATGTTGAAAGGGTGAAGAAAAACTGCTCAAATAAATAGAAATCCTGAGCTGAAGTGAACAAACACGGGAAGTGCTGTTCAAGATCCCTGCTGCACACTAGGATTCCTCCCCCAAACTCTAGGAGACCAGAGACCCGGGAATCTCCAACTTCCTGTTATCAGTGACACCACCGAGAATGGCGAGGGACTGGGAGATTGGCACTTCTAAATGCATTCATCCTTGATGAAACTTCTGCTGGGGCTTTCTCTTTCAGAAGAGTCGAAATATTAACTTTCTTTCCCCTTTTATGCAGCACATTTTGTTTGCACGTTTGGATTGACAAAAGAGCTGTTTTTATGTGACTTAAAGAGTACCTAAACTCAGAACTTTTACTTTACATAAAAGGGTAGACAACCCTTTTAAGTAAAAATGTTGTTTTAAAAGAAAAAAGGGTGCAGATACCTACGTCATCCCGGGAAGCTCTTGGCTGCTCCTTTTGCCCTTTCATCAATAGAAAAAAAATTGCTGATCTCATGCATGCGCAGTAAGATCGGCAAGATTTTTCCCCAATCTATGTCAGCCAATCTCACGCCTGCGCAGTAAGATCGGCAAGATGTGAGTTTGGGTGACTAGGAAGAACACAAAAGATGAGAGGAGAAGACAGCGGCTCCTGGCACTGCCTCTGTGCCGGCCCAAAGACGAATACTGGGACCTGATGGAAAAAAACTCCCGATGGATCTGCGGAATTGAACGCAAGTGTGATTTTTTTTTTGTTTTGGGTTTACTTCCGCTTTAAGGTAACATCTGAACACCCAACACTTCGAGATTTTTGACGGTAGAGTAAAGCATATAAAGGCAATATATAAATCAACTTAAAAATGTATGGCTTTTTAAAAAAAAAAAAACTTTACTACAATTTTCTCTTCCTTACACAAACCCTTTACCCCTCCACGGTTCTGCACTCAGCAAGATCCATAGAGCATCTGTGCATTGTTTGCTTACAAATCCTTCTGTGCTTCCTGTGCAGAACAACCCTAATTATTGTTTCCCAACCTGAAGGAGGAGTCCCACAGAAGTCAATGGTACTGAGAAGACCGGGAGAGCACAGAATATGCAGCAAAGGAATTGCCTCCAATCTGGACCTCCAATCTCTGGATTTTGCTAACTACAGAACAGTGGAGGGTGGGTTAACCAAAGACAAAGATTAGGGATTTCTGCCAATATGAGTGTATTTTGCACATTTAGGCAAATCTCCTATGCATGTGCAGCAGAGTTCTATTTTAAGACGTAATGCTTGTCTTTTTAACCAGCCTCCACCTTACACTCCAGTGTTCAAACCAGAAAATTTTTCAAGATGGGTGGCAAGAAACTGTAGGCGGGTGGCAGACTCTGTGACCCAAACTCATCAGTAGCCACCCAAAATGAGTGGTTGCTTAATAGTGCCGGGTGGTGCGCCTGACTAAAAGGAGCCGGGGAGAACCTTGTCATTCTGTAAATCTCCCAGTACTTTCATGTATGGGGAAGCTACACGTCAGTCCCAACCTTGGCACATGCAAAGTCTCTTGCCAAAGAACAAGTTGCATATTTTTTTGCAGAATCCATGCAGTGCACAACCTAGCATGCTGGGTGCCAAAAACATTTACCTCCCCTATGCACCCTATGCATAGAAAACACATAATCAATGACTCCAATGGGAGAAGGGGATCGCTGCAAGTGGAGGGGGCGCAGCGTTATCAGGTTCCTGCACATATTGCTGGAGAATAGCAATACAGACGTAAGTGGGTGCTGAACAAATCTGCAGGTAATGCAAAACTTCACCCCCATTGAGTTACCTTCTGATTTACTGCAGTTCCTGAGGCCCAGCAGCCAATCACCAATGCTAATATACACGGATGGGGATGGCATGTTATTATTATTATAATACAGGATTTATAGAGCACCAACATATTATGCGGCGCTGTACATTAAACAGGGGTTGCAAATTAGAGATACAGACAGACACAGGAGGAGGAGAGGACCCTGCCCAGAAGATAGAGACCACAACTCCCAATAATGCAATTATTGATCATTATCAAACACAACACAGGGTTTGTAGAGAGATGCCATGCTGCCAAAATGACAGATTTCAGCTCTGTGTACAGATCTCAGGGGTCAGCATCTACTTCTATTCTCAGTCATTGCACTCCACAATCCTGTCCCCCATCCCCAGGCCCTGAAGCCTCTGCCCTGTTGTGACAACACCCAGCCCTGGCCCTCAGCACCCAGTCATGGCCCTTCCACCTTCACAGAAAAAAAAACTCAACACCCATTCCAGGTCCTGCCACCCTCACAGGAAAATAGCTCCCCACCCGCCGCCATATTACTATCGCCAATATCCTGACTTCACTCACTCGGTGTTCCGGTAACTCCACCCCTTCCGGTCTAAGAGCCCCCGGTGCTGCTCTTGCTAGCGCGACCGTCGCCTTCTACGCAACTTCCGTTTGTTTCTGTCACGAAGTGCCGAGCCAATGACAGATAGCGGAAGTGACGTCTGCAGCGCAGCCATTAGACCGGAAGTTTAGTATGGTGGCTGAGAGGGGCTATGGCAGTGTTGTTACCCTAACCCTAAAAAAAGCAAATAATAAACTATAAAATGCTGCCTTATTATAATTTACTACTAATACTCTTCACATTCTCTGTGCCAGTGCTGTATTAGTAAATGGGGATATATTGTTCTGTATTAACAAGTTATAGCATTATCATATCTAGTCATTTAGTTTTGAAAGTATCTAATAAACAATAAACAGGTCAGATTCTGCTTCTCCTCTGGCAGTATGACCACAAATTGACACGTTTCCAGGGAAAAGCTTTAAAATAGTCAAACCTGCCTATCAGAATTAGCAATCATCACATTTTTTCTACTGTGCCCACATCATGCCAGCTTTGCAGGGTACCAAATGTAGCTGGGGTTATCTAATCCCCATTCCCCTGTATACATCACTATTTAGATTTAACAAAGCTCTCCATGACTGGAGAACATAGACTATCATGAGGGAACCCGGATGATCCAGCAAACCTGTAATTAAGTTCTTTAAAAAAATATTTGCTAATAGTAGAAAAATGGACTAGATCCATTCCAGGTTTACTGGATCACCAAGGTTCCCCAATGATAGTCTATGTTCTCCAATTTTGGAGAGCTTTGATACATCTAAATAGTGACATTTACATGGGAAGGGGGGTTAGATAACCCCAGCTACATTCTCCAGTCTTGGAGAGCTTTGATAAATAAAACAAATGTCTCCATCAGATATTGCCAGTGTGTCATTGTTACATTTATCTATGAGCAGCACAGTGGCTCAGTGGTTAGCACTCTGGCCTTTGCAGCACTAGGTCCTAGCTTCGAATGTCGGCCAGGACACTTTCTACATGGAGTTTGTATGTTCTCCCCGTGTTTGCGTGGGTTTCCTCCAGATACTCTGGTTTCCTCCAACATGCAGTTAGGTTAATTGGCTACCCCCAAAATTGACCTTAGACTATATTAAATAATATTATACATAAATATATTAACATATGACTGAAGTAGGAACATTAGATTGTGATCCCCTTTTAGGGACAGCTAGCGACATGACTATGGACTTTGTACAGCGCTGCGTAATATTTTGGCGCTATATAAATACTGGCTAATAATAATAATAATCTTCCTTGTCCAAAAGGTGACAGCTTTGTAGGGTAATAAATTCTGATGGGACAGCCTGACCTATCTGCAAAGCCCTTCCCTGGAAAAGTAACCATTTTTAGCCATGGTGGCACAAACATTCACCTTAGATTTTGCTAGTGTGTCAGTGTCACATTTAGCTATTACCGTATTTTTCGGCGTATAAGACGCTCCGGCGTATAAGACGCAGCAAATTTTAAAGGAGGAAAATCTAGAAAAAAAAGATTCTGAAAGATTATTCCCCTTCTGATCACTCATGTGCCAATTTATCCCCTTCTGATCACCCTGTGCCAATTCAACCCCTTCTGATCACCCTGTGCCAATTCAACCCCTTCTGATC